>NW_004798305.1:213895-219137 GCF_000002075.1 Aplysia californica | reverse complement strand
ATCACACAACCCCCTCCCCCCTCCACACCAAAAAAAAAAATTTGGTGAAATGGTATAGGTTTAACGCCCCTATCAACACTATTAGGTTATTTAAGAGGCGGGGCCTCCGAGTTTAACGTCCATCTCCGAAAGGACTGAGCCAAATGGGAAATTCGTGTAAAGTGCCTTTCCCAAGGACACAACGTCGGACCGTGCTGAGGCTCGAACCCCCGAGCCCGCAATCTCACAATCACAAGTCTGGTAGCCTAACCACTAGGCTACCGATGTGACCTCCTCTACACCCTTCAAAAACACATTTCTGCACTGGTAAATCCCACCTATTCAAAGCAGAACTGCAGCCAAAAGTCTCTCCAACTGACTCATAAAATAGGCTTTATTCTCACAATTCCTCGCAAATCTGGTCTTCAAAGTTCATAAATTTCAAAACAGGCACGTCCATGAGGTGCAATACTAGACAAAAGTTAAAAAAATGCATATTTTTTAACACGAAAACTGACTTCCGTAATCAGACCCTCAAAACATATTAAATACATTTATGAACAGTTTGGCAGCTATGAAGTTACAGTTTAGGTCTAGCTCACACATAGCGAAATCGGCAGAAGGCAGAAATATTTTTGTTATGTATAAATTTGTTTATGCGTATGTCTTTTAAATAGATATATGGATACATGTAGTCAAAAATTTGGGACTGGAAAATCTGTTTGCTATGCGAATGTTTCACAGCGTATGTTCATCATGTGTGTGTTTGATTATGTGAATGTTTCACAGCGTATGTTCATCATGTGTGTGTTTGATTATGTGAATGTTATAATGTGTGTTATGTTATGTGTGCATCCCATTAAAAAATGTGCGTTCCATTATGTGCCTGTTTTGTTATGTGTGCGTGTTCACCGCCTCTGCATGTTTCGCTATGAGTTATATCATGTGCGTGTTCATTATGTGCATGCTTTACTATATGTGCGTGTTCACCGCCTCTGCATGTTTCGCTATGAGTTATATCATGTGCGTGTTCATTATGTGCATGCTTTACTATGTGTGTGTTCACCGCCTCTGTACGTTTCTCTATGTGTGTTTTAGACTGTGAATAAATAAATAAGACATACCTCAGAGCGACCCCTGCGCGACCACCAGTGTGTCTGCCTGTCTGTCTGTCAGTGTTGACCACCTCAGAACGACCGACCATGCCCAGCACACATCTCCAGACACGCCCCCTTGACCGCTGCCTGACCACTGGGCACAACACCTGGAAGTAACACGTATGTGGTTAGTTTGAGGAAAAACAGTTGAGTTGGAGGAAGAGTTTTACGGCACTGTCAACACAATTAGGTCATAGAGGTAGAAGAAGAGCCGAAGATACAGGAAGTTGCTACAACAGAGTAACATCAACAAGAGAAGACGTAGGAGTGATGAGGCCAGTACATGTGTGATGGGAGGAAGGAAAGGGTCAGAGGGCCCACCACCCACTTACTCACTACATAAAAGACATTAGAATTGGGAAAGGGCAGGGTCATTATACTTCACTTGTTTATTCATTCTGTCACTCACAACTAATTTTTCCAAGCGCATTCGACTATTTCTCGTTCACTACGGAGCACATCATATGAACCAAATAAAGGTAAGAGGGGAGGGTGATGTACACACTAGACGATAGTAAGACCGATGTTTTGTTCTTCGTTTAGGCGTAATGGCGAGACCCATGATGCAACGGCTTCATGGCAAAGATTTTCCAGAGAGCAAAGAGCGGCGGCCATGACAGTGAGCCGTGGAGAGGTACACGGGGGAACAACAATGAAGGGAAGTTTTTCTACTTCATCAAAGATCTTGAGCAGTCTGTAGAGGAGTTACAGATTTTGGTAAACAAACTAGGAAGATCCACAATTATGAAACAAAACATGCATAAATTTCAGGTCTCTTAAAATAATTTTTATAGCCTCTTATGATTCAAAATTTATCCACTGAAAAATATTTGTCATCAATCAAACCGTGTTCATTTTTCCAACATGATATAATTTTAAAATGTAAAACAAATTAAAATTTTTGGCAAGAACGACATTCTAGTCACCAGACAAATTTTTCTCTCCGGTGGAGTAGTTATGCACTTTGCTGCGACATGCAGGAGGCTCAAGTTTGATTGTCAAGAGGGAAGTTTTATTATACAGTCTCTTTCCATTGGGATGTTGTATTCCTCTCAGCCTGGGGTTTTGACTGACAGGCAGGGTAGCAGCCTTCCTCCTTAATAATCTAAGTCATATTGAGTCGTACTGAGCCGACTAGTGCCAAAATTATAGCTTTGGCCCTTCCGTGAAGAAAAATCTAGCTGTCTCTGACTCAATCAAAAGAATTCACTTGACAGCGTGTACTCGATATAAGAATAAATTTTTTTTAAACAGGTTCACATGGAAATCCAGGTCATATAGAAAATTTACAAAATTAAATACTATCTAAAAATTTATTTCTTTTTAATGTGATGCTTTTGGGTCACCATCAACACAATTTATATCTTCAGGAAGCAAGTTTCCTAATCTGCCTGTCAGGGGCAACCCGGGCTAAGAGGGATGTCCCAGCAGAAAGACCATACTTACTGGATAAAAATTTTCTCCCAACTTGACTCAGGTCTCCTGCATGCCACAGCGATGCGCCTAACCGCCACACCACAGACACCAGTAGCAATTTTCAGTCATTCGAGATCAAAACGTCAGCGTAATGTATTTTAGAAATGTAAAAAAGGAGTCGACACTGACTTACCAAAAAGCAGATTTTTTTCTATTTCTTTACCTAAGGGTAAGGATTTTTAGTAATATTTAATCAGGAATATTATTTCAGCATTTCCAAGCCTGACATTGGCAAAGTAGATCAAACTTGCGTAATTTAGGATGTGAAGGGGACGATATTTTGAAAAGTCAGTCTTTCTTAAAATATGTAGGCTATGTTCAAACATACTTTAAATAGTCTAAAGGTTCGTTGTCTTTCAAATAGCATAGAAGGATGACTTCATTGAATTATAATGGAGAGGAAACAGATTCTCTGAGAAATGCTTTCTCATTCATGTTTCTTCAAATGATATGACATTATTCAAGTTCAACTGAATGTCACTGTGCTATAGGGCCTAGCCCCACCCCCTTTTTTCTCATGTGATTTTTTTTTGTAATAGTAATAGCAGAGGAGCAGCAGTGTCTCTCAAGTGTCTGCTCCATGCCTAGATCAAGATCTAGATTCTAGGTCCAGCAGACAGCCTAAACCCAGCGGAGCATGCAAACAAGTGGGCCTGGCAGACAGGGAGGAGGTGACATGACAAGGGTGGAGGGAGGAGGGCGTTAACCTACAGATATACCAAGCATCCTGCTGCAGAAAAAGCCTGATCTGATCTCTGAAGACCTTTGAATAGATTGGTCACAGGTGTGCTAAAGTGAGCTTAGGAAACGGTAACGGTAATGGCAGCCGGCAGGCGTGGGGCGAGGTGGATTTTTATTTTTTTATTTTTAATTTTTGAGAGAGGGGGGGGGGGGGTGCATCCAATGTGGGTTTTGAGATAACTGTTGTTTGTCATCTTCCTCTTGCAGGGCCTAGCCGAGAGATCCAAATTTATCTAAAGTTACTTAGAAAGAGGCCAGACCTTTGGACAAGCTGTGGTAAGCTCGACACGAACAGTCATAAACAAGCTGTTAATATCTTAGTTTTGATGGCTCTCGAAGGTGAAGCTTGAAAAGGGGTTTCGGAATTAGAATCACTTACCTAGGTATGTTGTTGGTAGTTGGCGCAGCAGCATCAGCAACGACGAGGTGGAGAGGGGTTGAAGTTGGAGACCGACAGATCGTCGTAAGTCAATATTCTTGACCTACATTGCTATCGGCTTGCTTGCATTCTGCAAACCGCACGACGTTGCACGATTTCTCGTCCTGTCTAGGAGGGAGGCTGCAGCGCCAGGAGGAGGAAAGGACAGCGAGCGTGCCTGTATGCGAGCGTGTGTGTGTGTGCGTCGTGCGTGTCGTTTGTGTGCGACTGTCGTCTCTCTGCCCCTCTCTCTCACTCCAGTCCTCCGTCGTCTCTCCTGCCTCCGCCATGTGGCAGGCTCGAAAACGAGGTCACAGGTCAGGCTACTTGCAAATTTATTGTGGGCCCAGCCAATCAGAGAGCGCCCTGGGCCAGGGGCAGCGAATCGCACCGGAAATCTGGAGGTCTTCTGTTCAGGCTAAAATCTTGTACTATTAATAGTACAAGTCTATGGTTGGTGCTTATAGATCACTTTACCATAGACATGTCATAGATACCCACCGAGCGTTGAGGTATCCGCCTACCACAGTGTGGGCAAGCACGACAAGAGATTGACTTGGCTGTGAAAGGATGAGAACAGGGTGCGGATCTTCGGCCCTGTGTGTGTTGCTAAATTCTTTTTTGTTTTTGTTTTTTTGGAAAAATCAACACTTATGTCATTATTAGCCGGCAAATAGCGGCATACTCTTCCAGAATAATTTAACTCAGTTAAAGATGAAAAAAATCTGACTTCGTTCAGATAAATAACCAAAAAGAAGCGAAGAAGGAACATCCTGTTGCTCTACCTTGTGGTAGGCAAATGCAGTTTCAATGCTATTATTGTCACAGCTTCTTTCTCTGCCTGGGACGCCTCTGATTATTCCTTAAAATTAATGGCCTCGAACAATAAATCTACATCTGATAATGATTTTTACTGATAATGATTTTTACTACTACTACTGCTGCTGCTGCTGGTGTTGGTGAAGAAGAAGAAGAAGAAGAAGAAGAAGAAGAAGAAGAAGAAGAAGAAGAAGAAGAAGAAGAAGAAGAAGAAGAAGAAGAAGAAGAAGCTCATTTGGATATAAGACAATGTCGGTGTGCACCACCCTTGTATAGGCAGACAAGTACACACACACACAATTCTCTTACACTTACTGAGACTAACAGGTGGCAGAGCCGACAGAAGGGAGACAGACTGGAGAACACACTAGTAGACACACAAGAGGACTGCTGCTTTGACCGGGTGTGACATATCCCATGGAGATAAGGGAGCCAATGTTTAAATATATCTCCGGATAGAGAGAGGGAAAGATAATAAATTTGTAGATTGATAGAGAGAGGGAGAGATAGATAGACTGATAGAGAGAGGGGGGGAGGGGATAAGTCTGGAATCTCCTGACAGAGAGAATGAGAAACAGATAGACTGATAGAGAGAGGGGGAGGTGGGAAACAAGTCTGGAATACATCTCCACATAGAGAGGGAGAGATAGAT
>NW_004798305.1:209214-210356 GCF_000002075.1 Aplysia californica | reverse complement strand
CGAGTAAGAGAGAGAGAGAGAGAGAGAGAGAGAGAGAGAGAGAGAGAGAGAGAGAGAGAGAGGGAGACCCTTGTCTTTGCTGATAATTTAGAGAAAAATACCGAAAAAATTCAAGGGACATGACTCAGTAAAAGATGACTGTTGATATACGTAGAAGAGTTCCGTCCCCTGTTTCGCCTCTCTTCGTTCAATCTCAATAATTTAGAATAGTTAGGTGTGGAGACGTGTATTTTGGCAGAAAGAAACAAGAAATATACTTTTAAAATAAGATGAAATATGATTTATTTATTTTTCTTCATTAACATACATACAAACATACAAATTTACATATACATATATACATAAGCGCAAACACATGTATGCACACATAAACATATATATATTATTATGATTTTATAATATACACACCCTTACACACACACATCCATTCACACATCCATTTGTATACATACATGCATACATACACACATAAATCAAATATTATACACACACGCATCGGACTATGCACAAATTCATTCATAAATAATAATAATATCAATATATAAATAATATATCTATATAATTCACTATTTTGCCACACACATCAAAACTCACCATTTCTCCACATATTTGCCCACATACTTACAGTGACCATAAGAGCAACATTCCGGTACAAGAACTAGTGTACAAAATAAAGTGATGAAGAGACTGTCCATCTATTTGTGACTTCTGGAAGTCAAAAGTGCCGTAAAAACACAAGAAATGAAGAGTTATGGCATTTGTTCAACAACGTATTGCACTCCGGTTCTGTTTCCAGCTTTGGGTGGACGGAAGAAAAGATGACGGAGAGAAAGAAAGAAAGAAAGAAGATAGGACATACCTAAACAAAAGAAAGAAAAAAGAGAGGAAGAAAAGCAGATGAGAAACAGAGAGATATAAAGAAGAAAAGAAGGAAATACAGACAGAAGAAAACAAGGGGGAAAGACGTATAAATACATGGATTGAAGGAAGGAAAGTCAGAAATGACGATGGAGAGGGAAGGGGAGAGAGCAAAATAGAGAGTAGAAAGGGGGAAAAGAAAAGACAGGAAGAAAAGAAAGAAACAAAGAAAGAAAGAAGAAGAAGAAGAAGAAGACGAAGAAGAAGAAGAAGAAGAAGAAGAA
>NW_004798305.1:202043-203449 GCF_000002075.1 Aplysia californica | reverse complement strand
CCACAGATCTGACCGCTGTGACGTCACCACAGATCTGACCGCTGTGACGTCACCACAGATCTGACCGCTGTGACGTCACCACAGATCTGACCGCTGTGAGTTGTACACAGATTTGACCACTGTGACGTGTACACAGACGTAGACTTGACCACTGTGACGTCACCACAGATCTGACCGTTGTGAGTTGTACACAGATTTGACCGTTGAGTACGTCACCACAGATATGACCGTATTGAGTTGTTCACAGATTTGACCACTGTGACGTGCACACACACTTAATCTTGACCGACGTGACGTCACCACAGTTGCGACCACTCCGATGTGTACACAGATCTGTCTGTTGTGACGTCACCAAACATCTGACCGCTTTGACGTCACCACAGATGTGATTGCTCCTATATATACACAGATTATATGACCGCTGTGACGTCACCACAGATGTGATTGCTCCTATATATATATACAGATTATATGACCGCTGTGACGTCACCACAGATGTGATTGCTCCTATATATACACAGATTATCTGACCACTGTAATCTGTACACAGATTTTACCGCATTGGTGTGTTATTAAGTCTGCACACACACACACACACACAGTTGTTGTTTTTTAAAAAATGTGACACACCACAGTTAACAAAGAGAGTATTTAAACCTACACACAGTCCTTATTTGACACATTATTGTTAATAATTTTGAATAGAGTCATCAAGCCTGCACATACACACCCTCAGACACACACATAGTGTTTATGCGACTCACTGCTGCTAATACATTAATGATAGAGCTAGTTAAGCCTATACACACACCGCCTTTATGTGACACACCACTAATAATAATTAGTCATTAAGCACACAGGTTTCATTAGCTTATATATCATATCTCCAGAGAGACAAGGGCTGGTACATGTGCGGGGCTTGTCTTATCAGACATGGGCCATTCCACGGACACTGATACATGATACATAACACGGAGATGGTGAACGATTGAACAATTCCACGGACACTGATACACGATATATGACACGGAGATGGTGAACGATTGAACAATTCCACGGACACTGATACATGATATATGACACGGAGATGGTGAACGACTGCACAATTCCACGGACACTGATACATGATATATGACAAGGAGATGGTGAACGATTGAACAATTCCACGGACACTGATACATGATATATGACACGGAGATGGTGAACGACTGCATAATTCCACGGACACTGATACACGATATATGACACGGATATGGTGAACGACTGCACAATTCCACGGTCACTGATACACGATATATGACACGGATATGGTGAACGACTGAACAACTCCATGGAAGCTTCTTCTTCCAACAACAACAACAACAACAACAACAACAACAACAACAAAAACAGCAGCAGCAGCAGCA
>NW_004798305.1:188339-197059 GCF_000002075.1 Aplysia californica | reverse complement strand
TCTGAAAGGGTTGCTGGTGTATTGTCTGAAAGGGTTGCTGGTGTATTGTCTGAAAGGGTTGCTGGTGTATTGTCTGAAAGGGTTGCTGGTGTATTATCTGAAAGGGTTGCTATAGGTTGACTGAGCCAGTGCTGGAATGCATGAAATGTGTCGTTGTGTTAGTCATGGAGGTTTTTTTTTCTTTAATTTTATTATATTGTGGAGCTCTTAGAGCTGCCAGGGAGTGAATGCTGTAGAAGTAATCTTTATTGATTTTATTGCTCTGTTATCATTTTTATTGTTGTTATGATTATTATTATCATGATCTTCATTGTGTTTATTATTATTAAATAGATTATTATAATCATTATTATCTTCATTGTCATTATTATTATTATTATCATGATTATAATTATTATTATTATGATTGTTTTCTCCCCCCTCCAGGCGTACTGTCTGGGCATTTGTCGCCGCTGGCCTCCAGTTACTCGGCAGGAAGGAAACGACGCCATGCAGACGATAGTTCAAGCGGAATTTTTCCACAAGATACAGAAATCAAACAACAGAAAGTTGACGTGGATGGAGGTTCTGGGGAGCCAGCTGATGTGTTACCAGCTGACGATGTGTTACCAGCCAGCGACATAGACCAAGATTCCCACCACAGCGGAGCCGATGATTGTCGCTATAAACGTTGTAAGGGAAATTCGGCAAAAATTTCTGCTGTGAAGTCGAACAGGTTACGTAATATTATAGGAAAGCTGAAGGGAATGAGCAGCAAGCGGGCGGCCGTTGCTAGTGAGGTCGAGGAGGATAAAGAACAGGCAAGTGGACAGGAAAAGCTCAAGAGTAACGACGGCTCGGTGAAAAAGTCGCGCAAACGCAGCAACAGCAGCAAGCAGTGTCCGGGAGAAAGTGCAGGTTTGGATAATCCACCAATCATTGGTGGCGGTTCTTTGGCGAAAGGTTGGAACGAGGTCCCCACTGTCAGTTCTGTAAGTTCGGCGGAGTCCGTTAACGAGGATGACAGGTCACAGGAAGTGGAGGAAGACTCGTCGCGGGAAGGAAAGGACGAGGGTATTGCTGATGGTGTCCCGGACGGGGGCGAGTTCGTGAGTAGCTTGATAAATGACACGGTGGACAACGCACAAAATCGCGAGTTGTACGGCGCGTACTTCCTCCTGTACCGATCGGCTCTGCTGCGCCACGAGAGGAGCCAAGCTGGCGAGGAGAAGCCCCACGGCTGCGACGTGTGTGGTGCCAGTTTTACCATGAAGAGCTCCCTACAGAGACACAAGCGAACCCACACGGGGGAAAAACCGTACACGTGCGAGGTGTGCGGCCTGACCTTCTCGCTGACGGGCTCCTTGCAGAGACACAAGCGAACACACACGGGGGAAAAGCCGTACAAATGTGAGGTTTGTGGCGTGGCTTTTGCTCGCAGTAGTTCTCTACAGGACCACAAGCGAACGCACACTGGAGAAAAACCTTACAAGTGTGAGATTTGCTACGTGGGGTTTGCGCGGAGCAGTCACTTACAAGCCCACAGCAGAACTCACACAGGGGAGAAACCCTACAAGTGTGAGGTGTGCGGCGTGGGCTTTGCTCGAAACAGTCATCTGCAGACGCACTACAAGACGCACACAGGACAAAAACGGTACAAGTGCGAGGCTTGCGGTGTAGGGTTTGCCCGGTTTAGTCACCTACAGACGCACAACATGACGCATAACGCATTGCATGCAGGGAGGAATATGAGGTTTGAGGCGGAGGGGGGAGAGGATCAGTGAGGAGACGATCAGTGCTATGTGCAATACTTTGGGTGGGGGGGGGGAGGGGGAGGGGGAGCTGAGAATGGTCGATATATCCCTGTAAAGATTCTGTTTTAAGAACTCTTTAAGTTGGATGACGGCATTGCTCCCTCCAGATGAGCTGGATGACGGCATTGCTCTCTCCAGATGAGCTGGATGACGCATTGCTCTCTCCAGATGAGCTGGATGACGCATTGCTCCCTCCAGATGAGCTGGATGACGCATTGCTCTCTCCAGATGAGCTGGATGATGGCATTGCTCTCTCCAGATGAGCTGGATGACGCATTGCTCCCTCCAGGCGAGTGTCAATGGACAAATAGGGCAGTTGACTTTTTGTTAGAGACCTGGGGGGTAAGCAGGTGTTCTCAAGTTAAGTACCGGTAGCCGTACACCTCTTCACAAGTCCTTTGTGGTGATCTGTGCTTTCTGAATGGTTGGAGCGCGCAGAAAACCATGTAACAAAAATAACAATTCTATCATATCCGTACTGTGTATACTGAATGGCCTGATTCTGAACCTCAAGTTTATTCACATATAAAAATGAAACCCTCTTGCTTTCATCTTGAAAGGAGAGAGACTTGTGTACTAGCAATGGGAGATGTGACAATTGACTAGAATAGGTTTTGAACTCTGTGGGAATATCTGGATGGACGTGGATCTTATCTTCATGGGTCTTATCTTCCGTGTATTCTGAATTGTAACATTATTGCTAACGCAGGGAAAACTACACGTCCGACATTTGACTTCTTTACTATAACGAGATTACAAGAAGTTTTATTTCGGTTTAGCCACATACAGACACACAAAAGGACACACAAGACAACGCATGCTTGGGGGAATGTGAGGTTTGAGGGGGAGGAGGAAGACAACCATTGAGGACTGCTCTACGGACCAAAGACTTGAATTGCGATTTGTGGGTGGTTGGCGGGTGCTCTGCTGTTGTTTGATCCTTCTTTCCTATCAAACATCTGTCGTTTTTATCTTTCCTCCTTCATTTCTCTGACACCTCTAATCTTTGGCACTTAAATGACCTATTTGTGTTGCAAGTACTGTAAAACTTTTACCCTAAAACTGAACTTTAAAAAATCTTGTGAGTAGTGAGTGTGAAATTTGTGGTACAGTTTTTCTGGAGATAAATGTCAGGTATGTGTGAAATTTTGGTAGTTTTTGCTGAGATGTGTGAAATTTGTGGTAGAGTTTTCCCCCCGAGATGTGTGAAATTTGTGGTAGAATTTTCCCTGAGAGAAAAAGTCTTTTGTGTGTGCAATTTGTGGTACAGCAGTTTTTCCTGACTGAGTGAGAATGAGAGTGACTGTAGAGTTGTGGGAAAACCGAGAGTTGAGAGGAGCCATAGACAGGCATCTGTGGTGTAGAGGTTGGCACTTCATCGTGGCACGCAGGAGACCTGAGTTTGATTCCCACGTCGGGAGAACTTTTATTGAGTATCTTGGTGTTTCTGCTGGGATCCTGTATCCTTCACAGCCTGGGCTTGCCCTGACAAATAGGCCTACTGTGGGGGGCTTTATTTGACAATGAAGTAGGTCTACGAATCATGAGAGGGAAAAAGAGCATGGAGAAATACCTTACATATGACTGTACTCCAACATGCACTGGGGAGAGAGAGAGAAAGAGAGAGAGAGAGAGAGAGAGAGAGAGATCACTGTTGGTTGGAATTGTATTGTGCACACATTTCATCTATGTATTGTTGTCAAACGCTTTGGGCTCTTTCTTGGTGGAAAGGCACTATATTATTGTAAGTGAAATTTATAAGTATTATTATTATTATCCTTAAATTATTATTATTATTATTATTATTAATATTGTTATTATAATGTGAAGCTAGTGGTGCTTTCTTCTAAAAAGAAGTATGTGTCAAACACACGCAAAGAATTTTTATTTTGACATTGGTAGGCTATTTGCTCCTTCTTTCCTATCAAACTTCTGTCGTCCTTATTTCTTCTCTCCTGCTTCTTTTCTTGTCCTATTACTCTTTAGTAACACTACCAATCTTCAGCTGCTATAATCATGACCTATTCGTGTTGCAAGTACTGTAAAATTGTTACAAAATCTAAATCTGCTATTTGTATGCACATATATATATATATCTGTGTGTGTCAATTTTTGTCTCTAGAATTAGAGAGCAGTTTGTTGGCCAACCCGCCCCCTCCCCCCTCCCATGTCTATATCTCTCCTCCTCTTTTTCTTTGCTTGTGTTACTTTCTTGTATACCTCTAATTTTTGGCACTTATGACCTGTTTGTGTTGCAAGTGCTGTAAAACTCTACTAATACTAAACCTAGAGAAGTTTGATGGCCAAAAATAACCCCCATGTTTTACCTTAATGCTGGTACATGTATTTTTGTATGAGTTATTTTTTTTGTTTAAGGCATTCTGATCATAAAAAATTTTTTTTAATGGACCTGATGTGTATTTCGGTGCGTTTTCTACTTGGGTTTTATAACATATGTGCTTTTGTGTATGTTATTTTTTTTCCCTTGAAAACATTGAGATTATATATGAAAAAACCCCAACTTTTTAATATGATATTGGTACCTTTATATACATTCATGGGATGGTTGTAGGCCGCCACTGGTAGGTCCTACTTGTTTACTTTTCCTCTGTTGTTTCTGTCTGTCTGACTGTCGTACTTTTCCCCAGCACTGAATGACCATGATTGTGTCCATGTGCTTCTCTTTACTTAACCATGTAACAAACAAAACAAAAACTCATTCATTTGTTCATATTTTAAATCTGTTCTTCTTCAAATGTATAGTTTAGCCTGCACATTGTGCACATTGTGAACACGCACATGAGGAACACACAGATAGCGAACACGCACATACAGAACACACAGATAGCGAACACGCACATACAGAACACACAGATAGCGAACACGCACATACAGAACACACAGATAGCGAACACGCACATACAGAACACACAGATAGCGAACACGCACATACAGAACACACAGATAGCGAACACGCACATACAGAACACACAGATAGCGAACACGCACATACAGAACACACAGATAGCGAACACGCACATACAGAACACACAGATAGCGAACACGCACATACAGAACACACAGATAGCGAACACGCACATACAGAACACATAGGAACACGCAGTAACAAGCACATAGCGAACAGATTTTCAGGTCCTGAATTTTTTCGTCCGCAGCTATTTGTATGTAAGAGATATACATAGCGAAATTCTCTATGATATAACGAAAAGATTTCTGCATCTGACCAGTGTTGCAATGTGCATGCTAGACTGTATTTCTGCGCGTGGGTTCTTTTCCATTACAAGTATTCTGTCGGCCGACAAAGACCTTTTGCTCTATGCTGTTCTGGTACATGTTCCTATTTCTTCCTGGTCTTTTTTTTATATTTTATATAAATATATATATATATAAATATATATATGGTCGGCAAGCTGTTTTACTGTTCTAAGTGGAGAAAACAAAATTTTTCAGGAGAGAGAAAAAAATGTTTGAATACTTTTCCAAATTGTGCTTTCACTTTCATTGTGTATCTCTGTTCTTGTTGTTTTCTCCAACATAAAATGTGAATTTCAACAAAACATTTCCTGAGTATACAGGGGAACTTGTGAAAACAAGAAAAAACCATTGTAGTGTGGTAGGTCTACTGGTTCTGTGGAAATTGTGTTTTTCTTAGTGTGGTCTTTTTGATGGAAATCATTCTTATACGCAAAAAAACATTTAGAATTTAATTTGCTGAATGTTCACTTGACAGTATACTACAATGTTTCTGTTCTATTTGACAGTCTGCTGCAATGTTTCTGTTCTATTTGACGGTCTATTTGACAGTCTACTGCAATGTTTCTGAACTGAGGTACTTTAAGGTCTACCACCGAACCAGTCTGACAATTGTTCCACTTTGAAGGTCGACCAATCATGTACCATAAGTCGACAATACTACTACTAAATACCAGTGATTTCCCTTCTCTGCGTTTATTCAAGCTTGGGCGTGTCATTGGCTGTATGGTAGTAAAAATGTTTTGCTGGTTGTTGTAGTTTGGGGTGTTGGGGGGGGGGAGAGAAAAAATTTGCCTTGCTCAAAGGCTAAAACGGAGATGGGACTAACCGCTGAACCCGGCACTGTGGGGGAGTTACTGATATTGATATATATCAGGATGTGGGAGTGATAGTAAAAAAGTTCCAAGCGCAGGCCTGATGGTAGAACACATGGTCAGTCAGGCAGGACTTGCGCTGGACCGTCAAGTGGACGGGCACCAGACTTTCTGACACGGTATTGATTTGACACGTAATTTTTTATGTGGTTTTTATTTTTCGTATTGAGAGCAGTTTGCTTAATAAATAAGACTCATTTTCAAGTGGTCCATTGTACATATACATAGAGCCATGTTTTTCTTTCTGTTTTCCTCTCTTTTAGCAGAGGTCATTGTGATGACATGAAAAAAACCCAAACCTTTTCATCGATACTGATTCATGTACAGTATGCTACAGCGGAGATCCGTTCAATCAAAAACGGTTTATCGGAAAATTACAGCCATCCAAAAGAAAAATGAATTCCTGATTTTTGTCTTCCTTGTCTTGATAAGAAAACTATTGATTAGTCAAAATTCTCTTGTTACTAAAGTGAAAAGAATTTATTAATGTGTTGATGGGGACGTTAAAACACCTGGATTTAGGAAGTTAAAAAAAAATTTTAATTGGGAAAGATGTCATAAAAACATGAAGGGAGCAGTTTCAACAAGTTTGCGGCATCATCGTTCCAATCTAGGCACCAATCTCGAACTAAACTAAAAACTACGACTAAAGCAAGGAAAATCCAGCTGTCTTGCAGATTACGGTCCAACGGCTCTTCACTGTATTTTTGTATGTATGTGTGTATTGATTTTCTTTTTTGTGTTAAGATTAGTTTGATGGCACCCTCCCCCCGCCCCCCAACCTAAATATAAAAAAAAACAACTAAAAAAACCCCCAACAACAACAGCAAACATTTTAACTTGATACTGGTGAAATGTATTTCATTTTGTTTTTGGGTTTATTTTTATTTGGAATATATACGTATAAATGTGGTTTGGTGGCAGAAAAAATGTTGACTCAATACTTAATATAATGTGGAGGGTGTTTGTTCTTTTTGAAAAAAATTGATACCGTTATGATGTCATAAAAACAAAAACAAAACCATGAAAAACAATTTTCACTCAAAACTGATACATAATGTACTTCTGTGTATGTGTGTACGTGTGTGTATGTATGTGTGTAAGTGTGTGTGAGGAGAGAGAGTGTGTATGTGTGTGTGTGTGTTTATTATTTTTTTACTTGAGATTACTATGATGACAAGATTCAATGATAAATATACATATATGTGTACATTTTATTTCTGTATGTGTTTGTGTGTTGTTGATTTTTTGTTGGGTTGTTTTTTTTCTGGGTTTTTTTTTTTGGGGGGGGTAGATTGACTGTTGCATGATGACAAGGTCTGTTTGTTTTTGTAAAGTGTTTTACGGCGCTCGCAACTGCATAAGGTCATATGAGCGCGCGGGACACACCTAATATTTTCAGTTGGTAGGAAATTTTGAATTTTGCCCGGGTGGCTGCCGAAGCCTACTCTTATCGATTTTAGACCACCAAGGGATCTTTAACGTGCGCAACTTGCACACGGGCCCTCCAAGTTTGTTTGCCCTTTTCCGAGAAGGCTAGGTGTAGATCTTTCCTACCAGAAGATCAGGGGTGTGGCAGAAAGACAGCAGTTAGGAGGAGCCAAGGAGTAGCAGTAGAAAGGCTGCTGAAAGAGTCAGGAGCCCAGAGGAGGGGGCAAAGGAGGTGAGAGGGTGGAGGCAGAAAGTGGAAATGAAAGCTGACAACAGAACATTGCCTGAGAGCAGGAAAGGAGGTGAAAGGAGACAATTTTAGAGAAGAAAATTTTTCGGTCGCTACCCGGATTCGAACCCGGGACCTTTGAACGAGAGGCCAACACCTTAACCTCTAGGCCACGTGAGCCCCCTGACAAGGTCTAATGATAACTTCACTTTGTGTTTGTGTGTGTGTATGTGTGTATGTGTGTGTGTGTTTGTTTGTGTGTGTGTGAGAGAGTGAGTGTGTATGTGCGTGTGTGTGTGTTAAGACCAGTCAGTCAGTGTGTAGAAAAGAGAAGCAGATACGTGTGAACCAGTCACTGATATAATGACACAATGTGTCTCTCTCTCTAGATCTGTGTCACTTCAGTGTTATTGTCATTGCTTTTTTTTGTTCTTCCTGAAATTAAAATGTTTCTGTTTTTTTATACCTAGTGTTTCTTCTTGTGTGATTCAATGTGATGTTGACTGTCAAATTGAAATGACGACAAATAACCTGTGGGTGGTTTGAGGGTGCCTCTGGTAGGTCTTACTTTTTTTCTTTCCCTCTGTTGTTTCTGTCTATTATACATGTATTGGTCTGTCTCGCTTCTGTAAATCTTCCCTGCACTATGTGACCGTTACTGTGCCGATGTGTTTCTAGCTCTTTTGATGTAGATGTTTTTACATCCCCATCCACACAATTTTGATCATTTAGGAGTCGAGCTTCCGACCCTGTCTCTCAGGGGCAGCCCGGGCTGAGAGAGTACAACATCTCTGCAAAAAAACAGAGATACTGTAAAAAAATTTCTCCCCTCTCGGGAATCGCAGTCAGGTCTCCTGTGTGCGACAGTGCAACACCTAACTGCTACACCACTGACCTTGACATCCAGGATTATTTTTAGTTTTAGCAAGAGTTTTATGACACTTGCAACACAGTAAGGTCATATTATAAATAGTGCTGAGGAGTATAGGTGTTACGTTACAGGAGAGTAACAAACTAAAAAAAAGGAGGGGAGATAAAGACGATAGATGTTTCATAGAAGAAGCAACCACACTAAAGCACCTGCCAACAGCACATATCTGAGAGAGAGAGAGAGAGAGA
>NW_004798305.1:182651-188239 GCF_000002075.1 Aplysia californica | reverse complement strand
GAGAGAGAGAGGTCAGACAGACAAAGAGACGGAAAGCAACTATACTATAAAGAAACAAAGAAGATGCCCCTATTCCTGCTGGTACAGGAGAAAGTCCAACAATTTAGTCCCACTTAGAAGCAGAGGCATAAACTTACTTTAAATTTAAAAAATAATAAAGTAATAAATAGAAGGTAAATTAGGGAAAATTGACGACTGACGTTTGGAGCAAGAGTAATTTCCCTTAACGGAAGTGCTGTCTCATGCATGGAGTGTCCATTGAACACAGTACACACATCAAGTCCAAGCGTTAGTTGCTTGTGTTGTGACAACACACGTCCCTGTTTTAGGTCTTATGTCTTTACGTTTCTGATTTTTTCCTGTTGATGACCATCCGTGAAAACAAGCCCTTTACTTAAGAATATCAGGTTTGTTATTTTCAGTTTCTGTCTCAGAATGTGTCGGTTTGTTGCACTTGGTCTTGACTGTATTGTATTATTCATTTATTGTGTGTACTGTCCCGTAATTAAAATTAGTATCTAAATCTAGATCTAGATTCTAGATCTAGATTAGATCTATCTACTGAACTGTAGTTTTAGTTCATCTGGATTTTAAAAATCAAAACTGTAGGCTACAAAAGTACAGTTCAAACTAAGCTACTGGGTCTAGAAGAGAGTAGGAACTCAGTTCGGTGGTCAATTGGTGGTAAATCGATTTGTGCCAAACCAAGGCAAGGCCTATTTTCTTTGGCTTTGTTGACACTGCTAGATCTAGATCTATGTTTGTGAAACTATAGTCCAGTCTGCTCTACACTAGAGTCTAGATGGATCTAGATCTAGTAACAGCCACTTTCTATTTCAGATTTCCTCCCTTGTATGATTTTTTTCATTGTAATGACACTGTTGTACTGTTGTTAGACAGCCACTTTTTTCCTCAACGAGTGGTAGTCTTGGACAAGTTTCCACTGTAATTTTATCAAGTCAAAGTGCAAACCTCAATGTATTCCATGTAAGAAACTATTTCTCAGTCTCTTATAATTCTCTTTTTGCATCATGTCTCACTGCATGATAGATCTACTGTATCTCTTGTTTAAAAATTATGAGAAGCTGCCTGTCAACTGGAAGGAGATGATTCTGAGTTTGTGGCTTTTGTCGTTGCAAGGACACTCTTCATTGTACGAGGTGTTTATTTTACCGCAACAGGTTGTTGTCCTCTATGTCATGATTAAATGAGTAATCGACTGTATTATCACTCTATGTATCCTATTGAGGATGTGTAGAATTATCTTTCTTGCCTTACAAGTGCTTTATTATTGAAATTACCAATTTTTTGTTTCAATTAATTTGTCTTTCATCATTGACGTGAGCATGACAGATTTATGTGTAAATTAGTTTCACGTCTTGCTGTTTGTTTTCCTCAGATTGCCACGAGAAGCCCTAGGTCTTGTTAGAAGCAGAAGTTATAATGGCCAACGTACACCACGTAAGTAATGACGCAGACTTTGCCAGTGAGCTGGCGAATGCCGGGACCAAGTTGGTGGTAGCGGACTACTTTGCCACCTGGTGAGGACAATGATCGTCTTTTTTAGTCTGTTCGGGTTTGCATTGTGATCGTAGTGGAATTGGATCTCGTAAAATCTTGTTTGAACGTCGAACCTGCTGAAGGATATGCCGAAATGGCAGAAATGTGCGTTATATATTTTATATATATATCATTGATTCTGTGTAAATGAAAGAAATAGGTCAACTGATTTTTTAAATTCTAACACGCCAGTGCAAAAATCGATGAAGAGGTTTTCAATCACAAATCATAATTCAGCATTCACCAGTCTCTTTCACTATCATGCATGGTATAAAACTAAAAGTGCTGTGTGTTGGCTATTTTGTCAATGTTTGTCTTGATTGTCTTGACACTGTGCATCCAATTTCCTGTGGGGATCAAGAATAAGCGGAATTCTATTTTTTTTTTAAAAACACCAAAAGGATGGATAAATTGCTGGATTTCTTTTTGCTTAGTTTACAAAAGAATTGGTTGATTTTCAGTTTGATGTGTTTCTGTCTGCAGGTGCGGTCCATGCCGTGCGATAGCGCCCGCGTTTGCAGACATGAGCACGCGCTACCCCAAGGCCGTGTTTCTCAAGGTCGACGTGGATCAGTGTCAGGTAGAGAGGAGCTGCACTCTGTACTGTAGTGCGTGTTGTATTGTTTGTGTGTGTGTGTGTGTATGTAGGTAGGCACATGTTGTATGCCTCTAAGTCTGTCTCAGATACTGTTTGCCTCTAAGTGTGTCTGGGATGTTGTAGGCCTCTAGTCTAAATCTGTGTGGGTTGTTGTATGCCTGTAAGTCTGTCTGAGTTGCTGTATGCCTCTAAGTCTGTCTGGGATGTTGTATGTCTCTAAGTCTGTCTGGGATGTTGTATGCCTCTAAGTCTGTGTGGGATGTTGTATGTCTCTAAGTCTGTCTGGGTTGGCCCTGACAGGCGAGGCTGGGGCATCTTGCCTCTTATAATGATCCAAATCATATCGATTTGGGCTTAAGACGGTTACAATGATCTCTCTATTGGTAGTGGAATGTGGTCACCATTGTCCTACTGCTGACATTATATATGACGTTATCTTGTTTATTGGAGGGATGTGAGTTTTCTAAAAATAGAATCAAATATGTTTTTCTTTTTCTCATTTCATGTCAGGAAACCGCACAGAGGGAAGGTGTCTCTGCCATGCCGACCTTCATTTTCTACCGGAACAAGGTCAAGGTTAGTAGTTGCAACATATTGTCGTGGGCATAGCATGACTACTTAAAGTCTTTGATGATGTAGGTGGCTGGCAGGTGCTCTGATGTGGTCTGCTCCTTCTTTCCTATCAAACTTCTATCGTCCTTATCTCTTCACCTTTTTTTTTTTGTTTGTTACTCCCTTGTAACACATCTAATCTCTGGCACTTATTGGACCTTATTGTGCCAGATGCTGATCTCTTTGTGTGATTCCGTTGTGTTTCTCTTCTCTATGTAACACTCTATCTGTCGTGGTAACAACATTTGAATATATATGTAGTTTTATCTTCTTCTCTCCCCCCAACCTCACCCCCCCCCCCCCCCTATTATCCTATTTTTTTTTTTTTCCCCCCCCCCCCAAACACCCTTTCCAATCTCCACACCCCCCCCCCCCACACACACCCCCCCTGCCCTCGGTGCGACAGGTTGACCTGATGAGGGGCGCTGATGCCTCTATGCTGGAAGAGAAGATCAAGAAATGGTACTCAGAAGGGGAGGGGGAGGACGGGGACTCGCCTGTCAAAGGTCATGTAAGTGCACGCGATACAGGCCCGAAGGTGCCACTGGTTATTTTTTAGATCTTCATCATCATCATCATCTTCACGATCATCCTCATTGTAGAAAAAGTCGAGTAGGGAGGGGGAATCTTGAGTAGTTTTTAGCTTCATTTCTGTTTATTGACTAAAAACTACTCTAGATTCTTTTTCCAGGGTGCCTTGATAGTCGAAGCAGACTTTGTGCTGTTGAGGCTAGAGAGGTGAGCAGAGTAAGCCTGATTCCCTGTAGGGACTTCACTGTTGACATCCACCCCTTGGCGCTCATATGACCCTACGTAGTTGCGGACGCCATAAAACCTCTTCGTTGGTGGTTGTTGGCGGGTGCTGTGGTGCGGTTTGCTCCTTCTTTCCTATCAAACATCTATCGTCCTGATCTCCCCTCTTTCTTTTTTGTGTTTGTTACTCTCTTGTAACACCTCTAATCTTCTTCGGCACTTCTATGACCTTATTGTGTTGTGAGTGCCGTAACTTACTAAAACGAAAAACCTCTACAAAAAACAAACTACATTTTGTTGTTGTGGTGTGTTGTACAGATGGAGTTGACCTCTCTCATCAACAAAGCGGAGAGCGAGTGTCTCAACGAGGCCGACGACCACACGCTAGAGCACGCCCTGGACCCAAAGGGAGGCTATCTCGAGTCGGATTGCGATGAACAAGTACGTTTGTCTGGCTTGTTTTATTTGTTTGTTTTTTAAAATTCATTTGGGGGGGGGGGGGGGGCGCTCGCTGTATCTCAGATTTTGGTGTTACTTCATCATACCTGTTTGTTTGAATGTTTGTCTGTCTGTCTGTGGGTGGTTGGTAGGTACTCTGGTGTGGTTTATCTCCTTCTTTCTGATCAAAATATAACGTCCTTATCTCTCTTTTTTTTCTTTCTTCTTTTTATGTATGTCACTTTCTAGTAACACTTCTAATCGTGGACACTTATATGACTTAATTGTGTTGCAAGTGGTGTAAAACTCTAACTGGAGCTAAACTTAAATATATTTTTTCGCCGGGGCGTAGGGTTTTTATTCGTCTATTTTCCTATATATAGGAATATTTATTATTATTATTACTTTTACAGTTGATGATCAATGTAGGCTTTAGCCAAGTTGTCAGTGTTCATTCCCTGCTGCTGTGTATGTTTTTTACAGCCCTTTCAAGCTTAAAATGGAGGAATTGTCTGTGTTTTGGTTGTTTTATTTATATTTTAAATAACATCTCTTCCTCTCCCCACCCGCACTCACTTTCTGTTGTTTTTTTCAGCTGATGATCAATCTAGGCTTCAGCCAAGCTGTCAAGCTCCATTCCTTGCAGATGCATTGCTCAAAAGGTGAGTTGTTTGGTTTAACATTGCGGTTTTCCCGCAGAATTTTTCATGCAGGTGGTTGGAGGGTGTCGCTGGTAGATCCCACTTCTTTACTTTCCCTCTGCTGTTCTTGTCTGTCTGTCTGTCTGTCTGTCTGTCTGTCTGTCTGTCTGTCTGTCTGTCTGTCTGTCTGTCTGTCTGACTTTTTCCCCAGCACTGAGTGACCGTTGTTGTGTCGATGTGCTTCTCTTTGCTCAAACTCAAAGATTTCTTGTTGTTGTTTCTTCTTCTTTTTCTTCTTCTTCTTCTTCTTCTTTTTCTTCTTCTTCTTCTTCTTCTTCTCCTGCTCCTCCTCTACCCCCTCCTCATTTCAAATGTTATTATTATTATTGTTGTTATTACTTGATATTGTGTATTGTTGTAATTCTCAATGCTATTATTTATTACGATCATTGATGTCAACGTTACTATTTCATCAATAATGATATTGTTATCATAAATATCTGTGTGTTTCAGAAAACGGCCCAAAGAACGTGAAGCTATTCATCAACCAGCCACACACACTGGACTTTGACTCAGCTGACTCGATGGCGCCTTTACAGATGTTGGAGTGAGTGTGTGTAGAAAGAGAGGCAGAAAAAGAGAGAGAGAGAGAGGGAGTCCAAGCACACACACGCAGAGTCTATATATGCAAAAATAGAGAGAGAGAAACACACCCCATACACAATCACATGTAAAGTCTGTACGCATGATTACAGGGAGAGAGTGAGAACATACCCACACATACACACTTGCACACACTCACACACAGTCCGTACGCTTGTGCATGATTACAGGGAGAGAGTGAGAACATACCCACACATACACACTTGCACACACTCACACACAGTCCGTACGCTTGTGCATGATTACAGGGAGAGAGTGAGAACATATCCACACATACACACACTCACACACAGTCCGTACGCTTGTGCATGATTACAGGGAGA
>NW_004798305.1:172226-181272 GCF_000002075.1 Aplysia californica | reverse complement strand
GTCTGTACACACATACACACACTCAGTCTGTACACACATACACACACTCAGTCTGTACACACATACACACACTCAGTCTGTACACACATACACACACACAGAGTCTGTACGCACATGCATGTTTACAGAGAGAGAGAGAGAAAATGCACTTCACACACGAACACAGCCTCATTTTATCTGAGCAATGTTAATATTTAAGGATTAAAAACCTAATTTGTGTGGATGCGGCCATAAAACACTCACACTGTTCCAATATTTCTCCCCCCCCAGGTTGACCCCCGCTGACCTCCAGGAGGGAGCACTGGTTCCTCTCAAGTACGTCAAGCTGCAGAATGTCTTGAGCCTCACGGTCAGTATGAACCTGTCACTGTCTTTCTGTCTATTGTGTCTGTATTTTCCATAAAGTCAACAAACAAGTTTCTATTTATAGTCAGACAGCCTTCCTCTTGTTCAAACAAACAAACAAAAGTTTCTCTCTATTCAAACGAACAAGTTTCCTTTACTCATATGAACAAACTAATACATTTCTTATAGCTCAATAAATAAACGAACAGTCAAGATTTTATTTTTGCATGAACAAGAAAGTTTCTCTTATAATCACAGATAAGTGCTCATATGACCTTATGCAGTTGCGAGCGCCGTAAAACCTCTGCTAAAACAAAGACAAACAAATGAACAAATTTCTCCTTATTGAGACTAACAAACAGTTATGGGTGATTAGTGGGTGCTCTTGTTTGGTTCGCTTTTTCTTTCCTATCAAATATTTATTGTCTTTATCTCTCCTTTTTTTGTGTGAGTTTGTTAATCTCTTGTAACTCCTCTAATGATCAGCGCTTAGACAAGCTAATTGTGTTTTAAGTGCTGTAAAACGCTTATTAAAACAATGAAATCAAACGATCAAGTTTGTCCATTCTCAAACAAACAAACGAACAAGTTTCTCCATTAAAAAATAATTTTTTGTAATATCAAATCAAATCTTGTCTCCCCCGGCGACTGTTGCCAGCTGTTTGTGAAGGACAACCAGACGGGTGCAGAGACGACGCAGATCGACCACCTCAGCGTGATTGGTTCACCGACCAGTACCACAAACATGGCCGAATTCAAGCGGGTACGTCCATCTGTCTGTGTGTGTGTGTGTATGTGTGGTTAGGTGTTTGGACCTCCTCAGCGTGATTGGTTCACCGACCAGTACCACAAACATGGCCGAATTCAAGCGGGTACGTCCATCTGTCTGTGTGTGTGTGTGTATGTGTGGTTAGGTGTTTGGACCACCTCAGCATGGTTGGTTCACCGACCAGTACCACAAACATGGCCGAATTCAAGCGTCTGTGTGTGGGTTTTTTTTAAAGATTATATTATTATAACGTTGGTGTTTTTATGTCCCCATCGACACAATTTAGACCCTTTGGAGGTGAATTTCCAACCCTGTCTTTCCGGGCAACCCGGGCTAAGAGGGATATAACAGCCCGGCAGAAAGATCAAGATACTCGTTAAAAGTTTCTTCCCACTCTGGAATGGAACTTGGGTCTCCTGCATACGATAGCAAAACTGACTGCTACACGGCAGATGTCAGTCATTTGTGTATGTGTGTGTGTTTGGTAGGTCCGACTTCTTTTCTTCCCATTTCTGTCAGTCTTGCTTCTTACCTGCACTATATTATGACTAGACGTTGTGTGTTGTTTCCCTTTACTCAAACTCAAAAATGTAAAACTTGTACAAAGACTCTAACCAAACTGGGGGTAGTCGGCAGATGCTTTGATTGGGTGATCCATATTTCTTATCAAACATTTATCATCCTTGTCTCTCCTTCTTTGTGTTTGTCACTCTCTTCAATGCCTCTTATCTTCGCCTCTGTTATAACCTTAGAATTGTGTTGCAAGTGCTGTAAAATGCTTACTTGACCCGAACTGACCGTCATATTTTCCCTCTCTGTGTTCACAGGTGGCGGGCAAGAAAGGAGAGAGCCACTGAGGGGAACCGGGACTAGGAGTGTGTGTACCGTTGTGTGTCCGATTGTGTGTACCGTTGTGTGTCTGATTGTGTGTACTCTTGTACAGTGTGACTTTGATCGCGTGTGTATGTGCGAGAGTGCTTATGTGCATGTGTATGTACATGCACGTGTGTGTGTAGGCATCCAGATTTTTTTTTCCCGTGGGTGGCAGTCAGCTGTGATGGGACCTTGCTGCGCGCTGCCCCGTGGAGAAAAGAGAAGAGAGAACAGATTTAGAAATGTGGCCAGTTTTCCACGTGGGTCGTACAGCTTTGATTTCCTTCCCATCATACATTTTCTTCTCTACAGTTCCACTTGGAGAACATTTCCGGCGAAAGTTGGGGATTGTCTTTTTCTTTTCTGTTTTTAGTTTCTGATTGCCTGGGCGTTGATTTTGTGTTGGATGTAACTCTCGAAACATGTGAGGGGGTGGTTGGAGGGTGTTTCTGGTAGGTTCAGCTTCTTTTCTTTCCCTCTGTTGTCTCTGTCTATCTGTTTTGCTTTCTACGCCGACACTAAATGATTGTTACCTTGGCGATATGCTTCTCTTTTCTCTAACAAATTCTTTTGGCTTAAGCTTCAGAATCTTCGATAAGATCATCAAAAAAGCGGATGGTTGGTGGGGTTTGCTCCTTCTTTCCCATCAAACATCTATCTTCCTTATCTCTCCTCCTTCTATCCTATCAAACATCTATCGTCCTTATCTCTCCTCCTTCTATCCTATCAAACATCTATCGTCCTTATCTCTCCTCCTTCTTTCCTATCAAACATCTATCTTCCTTATCTCTCCTCCTTCTTTCCTATCAAACATCTATCTTCCTTATCTCTCCTCCTTCTTTCCTATCAAACATCTATCGTCCTTATCTCTTTTCCTCCTTTTCTTTGTTACTCTAGTAGTAACACATAATTTTCAGGACTTATACAACATACTTGTGTGGAAAGAGCTGTAAAACTCTTACTAAACCTATACAAAATTATGGGGAAATCCTTTCTAAACAAATGGGAAAAAAAAATAATAATAAAAAATAATCAATTTAAAAATGAAGTAAGTTAGAAAAAGTCTAGACTTGAGCTTTCAGAGAATGACACAGATGATGTGTGTGTGTGTATGGTATGGGGGGGGGGGGGGGGGGGGGGGGGGTTTGGTTCTTTTTTCCCTCCATTTCCCCCCAACAGATGTATAAAATAAACGTTGCTCGACACTTTTTCTGCTGTGTTTGTCTGTGTCTTGGTTAACCCTCTCCTCTTTACGTTCTTCACTCTCTCTTGTTTTGTTTTTTTCATAATGTAGTTGTTTTTACCCTCCAATCAACACAATTTAGACCACGTAGGAGGCAGGATTCCGACCCTGTGTCAGGGCCAACGAGCAGAAAGACCTCGATACTCCATCAAAATTCTCCCCACCCGGGAATCAAACCCGGGTCTCCTGTATGGGACTGAAGCGCCCGACTGCTATACCACAGACACCAGTCTCTTCTGAGTTATGATAAAGATAATGATGATGATAACAGGAATTGTCGTAGTTTGTCCTTCATAATGGCAGATCACGACCAATGCATCTGCAGAGGAGAATATTTCGAAGAAAAAAAGAAACAGAAGATATACGGACCTAGACGACTCTCTGATGGTGAGACCTATTGAGGCAGAAAAAAAGTTTCCATTTTTGAGCCTTTAACCGTAACTCTGGCAAGGGCTGCTTAGTTTGGCTGATTTCCTGCCATGAGACTGGCAGGGCAGATCTCATAGGACCATATAGTAAACTGCTGCTTCTGCCTTCCAATTAAATTTTAATATTTGGGGTTCCCTAAAGTGATTTCTGATTGGCCATAAGGCTAACCTCCAACCAATCAGAATATTTCTACCATTCTCTCTTAGGGGAAGAAGGATGTTTTGACAGCTTGTTGGTGAGAACACACAAGCCAGTGTAGATCTATCTCTTGTGCTACTCATGTGGGGCGAAGGCCCAAAATCTATCTTTGTTGGATACATTTGAAAAGTGAATTGACTAGGAAAAGTAATTCAGACAGTGATAGTGGTGGATTTATTGGTGTTCAGTCAAGAATTGGGATTAGATCTGACAGACAATGGGGATACCAGTTCTCATCCTGCCCCAACTTCTCTTTCAAATGGAACACTAGATTCTACTACCTTTGGGAGTGGAAGAGAAGCAGAAAAAGGAGAGCTATAGAGTTAAGTAGGTTCCTTTTGCTATACTACTTATGACAGACTACCAGCAGATTGCTGAAAACCATACGTGAGGAATGCTGACAAAATGAGTTACTTCTCGCAATCCACAAATGGAAATATTGGCCAAAAATCGACACGGGGGACAAAATTGTAGATTTTCTATTGATGCCATATTTTTAAAGTATAACATGCTTTTTATTATTTCATACATATACATTGTCAAATCTTCACCTAGCGTGATTGATGTATCTATTTCAATAAGGCTATGGAATCCGAGAAGCAACACATTTTGTCTGCACCTTTCACATATATATCATATTATGGTTGTACTCAGAGTGTTTTTCTGTTGAGCATGGTGTGAAAGTTGCCAGTATCAGTAACTATAGGTTACGCTCAACACATGCCGAATCGAAACAGCCATACCTCATTACCTGTTCTTCTCAAACCTATAGAACTATACATTTTCTGAAAGGTTATTGAGAAACCTATATTTCTGCTATCTCACATTTTTCATAACTTACGGTACATTAGATTGGTGAATATATTGATGCTCATGAGCATGTACATTTTTTTTGTCAGCCATCTTGGATTTCAAAGTTACATAACCCCTGGTAAATTAAATCACATCTTATTTTCAAAGGCAAATAATATAAAAGTTCATTCAATAACCTTTCAGAAAATACTTTTGATGGGTCAAAATAATATAAAAGTTCATTCAATAACCTTTCAGAAAATACTTCTGTTGGGTCAGAAATGTGATACAAATGCAAGCTCATAAATTTGATTTGTAAAGCATGTGCACGTTTTGGCTGATAAGCCTTGCCATTCCTGTTGAGACCACTTGCCAGAGTTAGTCAGTTAGGCCAGAGTTAGGGTATAATAAAAGCTTCCATTTCCACTGGTGGATGTGCGCAGCTTGCCATGTAGTATTGGTATTGACCGCTGTGTGTCTGTTCTTCCTCCAATCTGTCCCGCGGTTTTGTGCAAAAGAAATTCTGAAATTATGCAAACTGAGCCCAAAAAAACGTGAAATTGTGCAATTCTGTTAATTTTAACAAAGAATGATAAAGGAAAATCATCAGAAATTATGCAAAAAATGATCAAATTATGCGGGGTGCATAAAACCACGAGGACAGCCCAATGTCTCCCAGTCAGCTGTGAATGTCTCGTGCACCTAGCAATACAATCTAGGTCACATTATGGAAATTAGAAAGCGTCTTTTTATTCATTCGAAATCTTTTATTCCCATGTGCACTATAGAATACACACATACATATATAAGAGCTGACATTTAGAACAACTTTGGCAAAGAACATCTTTTGTAGGCCTATTTTATATATTAACAATAAAATATACATGTATTACTAATACTAAATTACTATTATCAAAGTAAAAAAGTTTGGAATGATGTGGAGGTGTAAAAATAGCATCCTGGTGTAGAAGGAAGGGACATTCCCACAGCCTACATTGTACATGTTGGTAGTTATGGGGGAAATTGTCAAAATCACTGAGCACACACTAGAGAGGTGCTGACCACACACTATATATAGAGGTGGCGACCACACACTATATAGAGGTGCTGACCACACACTATATATAGAGGTGGCGACCACACTATATATAGAGGTGCTGACCACACACTATATATAGAGGTGGCGACCACACACTATATATAGAGGTGCTGACCACACACTATATATAGAGGTGCTGACCACACACTATATATAGAGGTGCTGACCACACACTATATAGAGGTGGCGACCACACACTATATATAGAGGTGCTGATCCATTACTCAAAAATCTTGAACTTTTTTAACCCTGTGGAAACACACGTGTGGGGACAAAAAAATGAACAGATCATAATATTGTTTCATACGTCTTGTATCAAAACTATTTCTATACATATATATATAGTCTAGCATGCACATAGTGAAATCGGCAGTGCGCAGAAATGTTTCCTATTTGTACGAACTTCGCTATGTAGGTGTTTCAAGGCGAAAAAAATAATCGGGACCTGTGTACAAATTTCGCATTGTGGGTAAAGTATAAAAAAACCCAACAACATGTATAAGAAAATATTCCGGAGATGAAAAATCTGTACGTTATGTGCATGCTAGACTAATTATAATTCAGTGACTGTTATGTAACAAACGTAAAAATATTTTTTTTTAAACCCAGATATAAAACAAACATACTTAAAAATTGCGTACATTACATTGCGGTACATACTACTCAAAGATAAAACAAACACAGTAAAAATTATGTACGTACAACTCACAACTCTGAGATTAATACGAGTGCTGTAAAAATTACGTACATACCTCAGATTCAAAGATAAAAAAAACAATTTCTGGAAGGAATTTTCTACCAGTTGTGAGTTCTCACATACATAGTTTTTTTCCCCAATGTATGAATCGGGAGTCAGAGATGAAACAAACATTGTCAAAATTACCTATGTGAGAACTCACAACGCGGAGAAAATAAACGCAAAGTGTTAAAATTAAGTACATGACATATGATTCAGAGATTTAACATTGTAAAAATTTCATACTTCTAGCGCAGAGATAAAACAAATGCGGGAAAAATAACATACGTAACATTCACAGATAAAACGAAAGCTGGAAAAGTAAAGTACGTATCACTCACAACTCCCTACAATACAAGATAAAACCAATTCTAGAAAAATATAATAACAATAATTTGGCATTTCTTCACTTAAATCGTGCATATGTCCAGGCTTTTTATAGCATGCTCTATACGCCTTACAAATTTACAATGACGTACATTAATATAACCCTAGCAGACCTGGGAACACTCAGAAACACTTTTGGCATCCCGGGAAGCATACAGTGCAAGCTGCTGACCAAGGCTTCAAGCACTAATAAAACGATAAAAATCTTTCGCTGTCTATGACAAGATTCCGATTCCCACCTGGGTGAAGTGGAGAAAGTTTGTGTCAAGTGTCTTTCCCAGGGACACAACGTCGGGGCCCCTGACAGGGCTGAAACCCATGACCTTTCTGTCACAAACCTGACAGCCTAACCACTAGACCACCGACCATGCACATCATGTACCTCATTACTCCAACTTATAGAGGAAACAAGCCGTGGGGGATTCTACAATATTATGTACGTATAATAGGCTCTATTATAGAGATAAAACTTGGGGACATCAACCCTGGTAAAATGATCATGTACAGTTTGCCAAACTTCCAACACACTCACTAGTGTTCCAAAATTAGAACAGGAGGAATTGTTCAAGATTCCAGCAAGTTGAACCAGCAAAACATCTTGAGCTGGATAGATCTGTAGATATGTACTGCATAGAGAAAATGTCACATCACAGATGCACAAAGGCATAATATTATATATAAGGTCGCTTTTAAGGACAAGCGGGCTAACCCAGATTTCGGGGGTTTCCAGAAATCTTGTCTTACACGAATAGTGGGCATTGCCCTACCTATAGGAGAAGTTTGGTTTCATTGGTGTGTATATTTGTTTGGTTATAGAGAAAACTCTCCTTGTCTTTTGAAGAAACTGAACAAGGGGCAAAAACTTTACCTTTGATTTTCTCAAAACAGCATTTTTCGGGATAGCCCACTTGTGCTTAAAAGCAACCATATATATACGGCGGTCAGTGTATGGGTCATCGTAGCGGTCAGTGTATGGGTCATCGCGGCGGTCAATATATGGGTCATCGCAGCGGTCAATATATGGGTCATCGCGGTGGTCAATATATGGGTCATCGTGGCGGTCAATATATGGGTATATGGGTCAGTGGAACATCTTGGAGTCGCGTGTGTGAACCACCGTCATGTTGTCCCCGAAGAAGTCCGAGTTGACGTAGTGAAGGTCGTAGCAGCACGACCTTTCCTTCCCCGTGTGGTTGGAGTAGTAGTTCCCGAACGGGTTCTTGCGGTAGTTGAACTTCCTGAAGCCCACGATCTCCAGCTGGCGCAGCGTCTCGTACATGTGCACAAAGTCCAGCTTCTCCTCGTCGCGCGGCCGCTTCCCAGGGTGCAGCAGTCGGCGGGTGTGCATTTCAAAGCCCAGCTGTTTGACATGTTGCAGCGAGCCCTCGCGCAGCGCTGTCTTGAGCACCGCCCACTCGCTGTACTCGATGTCGATCTTCACATAGTCCACGGGTACCTGGACGACAGACGTACACGTACGTTACTAACTTACTTATACTTTTACCTTTTCATCAGTGGGTGGATGGCGGGTGCTCTGGTGTGGTTTGCTCCTTCTTTCCTATCAAATATCTACCGTCCTTATCTCTCCTCCTTCTTTTTTGTGTTTGTTACTCTCTTGTAACACGTCTAATCTTTAACACTTACATGACCTTATTGTGTTGCAAGTGCCGTAAAACATTACTAAAACTTAAATAACTTTTTCATCCTCTGTTGCCGTTAAGTAAATCATAAAAGGTTCAGCGTAGTGGGGAGATACACTGTTTTATACCACACAAATACACATTAGGTTAGAATTGCCTATATTTCATACAAGCAGCTTCCCTAATAAAAATGTAAATAAATTTCAACATTAACCCCTACCCATAGAAAATTATTTTTAAAATCTACGAAAACAACAACAAAACATTTCCCCAACAACTCAAAACAACTCCATAAAAATATCAAATGACCACATTCCCCTTTCTCCACACCACCTCCCTCCCCTCAAAAAAAAAAAGAAAAAAAAAAGAAAAACAAACACAACAACAACCACCGACCCCAGTATCCCTCGTCACAACAACAACTACAACAACAACAACAACAACCACCGACCCCAGTATCCCTCGTCACAACAACAACTACAACAACAACAACAACAACCACCGACCCCAGTATCCCTCGTCACAACAACAACTA
>NW_004798305.1:169692-171502 GCF_000002075.1 Aplysia californica | reverse complement strand
GTCAGAGAACAACACACTATATACGACACAGTCAGAGAACAACACACTATATACGACACAGTCAGAGAACAACACACTATATACGACACAGTCAGAGAACAACACACCATATACGACACAGTCAGAGAACAACACGCTACGACACAGTCAGAGAACAACACACTATATACGACACAGAGAACAACACACTATATACGACACAGTCAGAGAACATCTTATTATACATGACCTGGTCAGAGAATGACATCATACATAATAACAAAAATAATAATAATAGAAAAGAGGTAGGACACACCAGGGATACCCTCCAACCACCCACACAGACAGACACAATAGTGGGAAAAAAAGAAGTACTGTAGGACCTACCAGTGACACCCTCCAACCACCCGCTGATTCACTGCACTCACCTGGGATCAAAAGCCAGCACAGTGCAGTCGTAGATCTGGGAGACGGTGTCGTCAAACTGCCAGTCATAACCTATGCTGGGGGGGAACAAGAGAGGAGAAAGGAACACAGATAGACACTGTAGTAACAATATGAATAGCGACTAGAGTAACAATATAAATAGCGACTATAGTTACATATGAATAGCGACTATAGTAATAATATAAATAGCCACTATAGTAACATATGAATAGCGACTAGAGTAACAATATGAATAGCCACTATAGTAACATATAAATAGCGACTATAGTAACAATATAAATAGCGACTAGAGTAAAAATATCATGAAAATAACATCAATTATATCGGCAATAAAAACGATCATACAAAATGTACACATAAAGACAGTCGTATGCAGTAGGAGGAAGTCATTGTACAGGCGATTGTCTTGGATAGGAGGTAAAAATCATGAAGATGAGAATGAGAGACAGAGGGACAAACCATGAAGATGAGAGACAGAAGGACATACCAAGAAGACAAGAATGAGAAAAAAAAGGACAAACCATGAAGACAAGAATGAGAGACAGAAGGACACACTGAAAAAAGACCACGAAAGATAGATGGACCAAGTCATGAAGATGAGAATGAGAGACAGAAGGACACACCATGAAGACGAGAATGAGAGACACAAGCACATAATATGAGGACAAGAATGAGAGGCAGAAGCCATATGGAGGAAAATGAGCGAAAGAAGGACGTACCCGAAAGAGAAGACAATGCAGGGGTTCCCCAGGACGTAGGGAGGTGACAGACAAACGTTCCAACCACCGTCATGCATACCCCCCAGGCGCTGGTCCTTCTCGCAGCGGACATCTTTGTTTTCCAGATATCTGGCGAAGAAACAAACAAACAGCTATGGAAACTCAGAGGGTTATAAATAGATGCCCTGCACATTAGCTGGAGGTACAACGACTAATGCAGCTCACAGACTCACAGGGTTATAAAAGACCTATGATTTAAAAAAACACATTCATTTTTTGAATAATACTTTGAAAACCGATGGTACACTGGGAAAAAATGTAGCGCTAAAAATAATTGCCGGTAGTGAGAGAGTATTATGGGGAATATCTTAAAAATCTCTCTGTTTTTCTGATAGAAAAAAGCAAGTCCTCTTTCTTTTTTACACACCCAACATTTATCATTCAAGACTGAATGAACAAACAAAGATAAAGAGGAAACATTGCTTTTTATGAAACGAAAGCAAACCCATTGTTAATGAGCTATAAAGACAAATCAAAACATAGATAAGATAATGTTTAATTATCTAGCAATGCCCACAGAGCGCATTTTGTTCTGCCGATTTTTGGCCCCCGCCGCGGGGGTGTTTCGTGGGACGCACTAACACAAAGGTTGTTGTCTTCAACTC
>NW_004798305.1:165711-167770 GCF_000002075.1 Aplysia californica | reverse complement strand
ATAATATATATAAGTGTATATATATATCAAATTACTCACTTTTTTACCTTTTCAAAGGAAATTGCTGATGAGAGTATTAGCACTAGTAGCAACATAAACTTCCTTCTTTAAAGGAATTTTGTAAAGTTTTGACAAGGTACATATATTTTAGCTGAGGAAAACCCTGTTACATCCAACCTGACCTGAGAGGGATACAACATTCCAGCCTCCCAACTTGGGAATTGGACTGGGTCTTCTGTGTGCGTCAGCGAGTGCCTAACTCATTCTAACTGCCACACCACAGACACCAGTGATATTGGCCTATTTTGTGAGTCGTAAAGCCGTTAAAACTGACAAAAACCGAGGACTGGCTGACAAAAACCCAGGACTGATCCATAAAAGCCAAAAAGTGGTTGACAAAAACCCAGGACTGACCGGTGACGTGGGCCGGGGACCCAAAAGCTCCCATAGTTCTGGATCGACAGCAGGCACGCCCCTCTCGTAGTCAAAGGTCGGGTCGCGATGCAGGGTCAGGAAGGCGATGAGCAGGCATGTTGTGGCGATGACGGCCGTCAAAACGAAGCACTTCCGCAGGTGCATGCGAGGCATGGCACACGGTTGACGGTCGCCACTTTGCACGGTGGTCTGGCAGGGAGAGAGACTAAGTTAGACATGTCTATGAGAAGGAGACAGAGTTAGACATACATCTCTATGATGGAGAAAGAACTTTTCAGTCTTATTCATTGGACCCAAGGCGGTCACAGTTTTAACACATGCGGAAATCAGTTTACACGCCGTCTTGAGAGAACTTAAAAATAAAGAAATACAGTACTTACTATGTCCCACTTCTAACTTTTAAAAGTTATATATATATTAGGAGGTTGCATTATTGAAAGTTGTATCTTTCCTATTTTTTTACACAAATAGTGGGGCAGAGCAATGAAACGTTTCTCGTTGGTTCATTTTTCCTAGATTATTATCATTATAAGTATAATGTGTGTTTAAATTGGAGTCATCTGGCAGGAATTGGGGTTGCGTAGGAATATACAAATACAATGTTCATGCTCTTGATCACGGTCATTCTCATTTTAAAAAATTCTAAACACCCAAATGAGCAAAAGCTACATTCACGCTAGTCTGAAAAAGAACAGACTTCATCAACTTCATCTCCGACTGTTAAACTGTGGCTAAGCTAGGGTTGATTTGAACTAATGGTATGGTTATGAAATTACACAATTTCAAATTAAAATCAATGTGATACTGATAATCTCACCCCGAATTTGAAGAGTTGTACTGTGTCTTAGATCTACCATCCAGGACTGCAGAAACTACACCGTGAAAAATTCAACATACGGAGTCCGTTCAACATAATGCCAAGCAGGAACTCAACAAATTTTATATGCCAATGAGGAGTGTTAAATTGAAGAAATGAACTTTTGAAAGCCTTGTTTAGAACTGTTCAATTACAGAAAATTTCCCCCAAATCCTACTTTTCTTCAAACAAACAATGCATCAGCGAAGGACAAAGCAGGAAGCAAGTTGTCGAGGAACACTGAACTGTACACTGTACTGCTGTTATTGATTATTGATAAAAGTCCTCAACAATACCTAAACAAACGTTTGAATTTGATTTAAAATAGATCTAGGCCTAACCTAACTTTTAGAGCCCAAGAAGAATGAAAAAACATCCATGGAAATTTATATTTCCACCCTGACAACATCGGCACCGCGTCGGTCAACCACACACGGTCACAGGCTGAAACACATTTTCTGCAAAGAACACACACACTCCAGAGACATAGCCTGACCCCCGCACAGCAAACACAGAACAAGTGCCAGACGAGACTGTCCACTGTCCACCCACGCTCACCCGTCTGACCAGTTCAGCCTGAAGCTCTTACCTTAACCCTTTATCCCGCACACTGACCATTGGTGACGAGACAGTGGTCAGTAACTTGAGGAAGGGGCTCCCAGTCAAAACTGTGTTGTTGGCTCACATTGACATTAGTTTAGCAGTTAGAAATTTTTTTTAAAACCCGAACGAATACTATTTTTTCAACTTCTTATATAATAATAATAA
>NW_004798305.1:161039-162281 GCF_000002075.1 Aplysia californica | reverse complement strand
TAACAATAATATACTTCTTTCTAAATTATATTATCATTATTGTCATTTTCATTTGTAGTACAATTGCGATTATTGCAAGTGTCATTATTCTTATTAATCTTCAGTAGATCTACAAGGGACAAAACTCAGAAAATATTGCCAATGGTTTCGCTTTAAAGGAACGCAACTCTAAATTAAGGGACAATACTCTAGAAAAAAATGAAAATATAATTTGCCGCATTGTTTATTGATTAAAATAAAGCTTAAACTTTTGTTTCACATCAAATTAAAATGCATCTTATAGTATCATAACGAACTGTGAATCAGTATTTTATAAAATATATATTTTAGAGATAAAATTATAAATAAATACAAAATGTATGTATTATAATGAAACCATGTTTTAATGATAAATACTATCTATGTATACCGTTAATGAACATATTGAAGATGTGTCTAATGGGGCAATTTATATTGCTTCTATATTTTTATCGAGTACTTATTTGCAACCCTATCGATAATATTCGTATAGGGTACATAAACTGACAAACAAAAGTGAGAAAATGACATACAATTCCTGCATTCACACAATGACAAATCTTGAACTAGCTCAGTCTCAGTCACGCACACAGAGATACTTTATTGTCTTGGTCGTTTACAATGGCACTCACTCACGCATGTGCACAACAGGACAGGAAATTAATAATTTATACTTTATACACTTGACTCTCTCTGTTTCATTGTGATGATAGATCTAGATTTCTCACTTGGTAGAGGTTTGTCATCTTTGTTTTAATATATTTATAACGTTCTTTGCTCTTGTATTAACATTTCTTTTGTATTTATTGCATTTAATAATAAAAAATAGATCTGCTGTTGTTTTTCTTTCATTGATGCCTCTCCGGTAAATTCACCAGCCAAGGTTTACTTCTATTCTCTTGAATTATTTGTACTGCTGACGTTAACCTGTGCCTTAATAATGCCAAGTTTACTTATGTCAACATCATTTACATTAGATCTACTAAACATGCCAAGTTTACTTATGTCAACATCATTTACATTAGATCTACTAAACATGCACTTGCATTCGATTTTTTTTTTTAGTAATGGAGGGGCTTGAACAATGCTTAGAGAAATGAACCTTCTTGTAATAATCAATTGAACCCCCCACCCCAGCAATGGCCCATTATCATAATATATGTTCTTACTTGACTGACTTATTCTTTATCAAAATGAAATACAGAAGATCTTAAAACGTACACC
>NW_004798305.1:159396-160716 GCF_000002075.1 Aplysia californica | reverse complement strand
TTATTATTATTATTATTGTTGTTGTTGTTGTTGTTGTTGTTGTTGTTGTTGTTGTTGTTGTTGTTATTCAAATATCAAAATTGTCAAAGGGATTCAACATAGACTGCTTAAATTCAACACAATGGGAAACATAATATAGGCCTATTATATGTTTTATGTTTTATAAATAATGCCAGCTCATAATCATTATATTGGTGCAGACAGGAAGTCTCTAATATGAACATACTTGTGACAGTAAATACGTTTTCAGATGAAATGCAGCATATTATTCAAATTATAAAATCCAAATTTATAATTACAAAAACGTCGAAACTACGATGTAACCATCATCTCTGACGCAAGGGGAAGCCACTCTGTCCCTTAGCAATGTCGTCTGCTGTTTCTTGATCTACTGTTTACACTCGTGATTCTCGTGTCTCTCGTTTTGTGTCTGCTGTTTGTTCAGCTTTTCCTGATAAAAAAATCAATGCAATGGAAAGTATAAGCAAATGCCAGCTAACACAAAATAAAGGCAGGGAAACGCAAATGACGAACTTGGACCAGAGCTGCCATGCAGAGACTAGGACAAGGAGGAGGAGAAGTAAAATTAAAAACGCATTGTTGTTAGTTCAGATGCCACATGCCATATAAACAAGTTTAGGTAGATCTAGATCTAGATCTAGATCTAGATCTAGATCTAGATCTATATATCTAGATCTAATAATCTAGATCACAATGATATGAAATATGATAAAACCATCTCCTCAGTCTGAGGGAAACTGTTTTGATGGATGGTTGGCGGGTGCTCTGGTGTGGTTTAAATACTCCTTCTTTCCTTCCTATCAACCGTATACTCCTTCTTTTTGTGTTTTTTATTCTTTATTTATGCCTCTAATCTTTGGCATTTAAATCTAGATATATCTAGATCTAGATTAGATCTAGAATCTATATGACATCATTTTGTCGTAAGTGCCTTAAAACTCTCACTTTAAAAAAGTGCTAGCCAACCATCTATCATTATCATGCTAGATCTAGAATCTACTTTTTTAATTTAGGTTTCAAGAATTTTTCCCAATGGCTTACGACCTGAGTGGCAAAGTGGCAATAGTGACCGGTTCCAGCTCGGGAATGGGTCAGAGCATTGCCGTGCACCTGGCCAGGCAGGGAGCAAAGGTCACTCTGTGTGGGAGGGACAGCGGACGGTTGGCGGCTGTCAAGGAGGAATGTGTCACGTGTAGCAAGGGTGGCCCGGAAAGGTAAGTGAAGATGTGTGTTTGTGGGAGTGTCTATCTGTCTGCTTGTCTGTGTATCTGCCCCTGCATCTCCACCTCCACCCTCTCT
>NW_004798305.1:154334-156481 GCF_000002075.1 Aplysia californica | reverse complement strand
TCCCCTCCCTCCTGTTTTTCCTCTCCCCTCCTCTCCCTTCCCTCCTGTTTTTCCTCTCCCCTCCCCTCCCCTCCCTCCTGTTTTTCCTCTCCCCCTCCTCCTTCTCTCTGGTCAGTTCATTCTACTGGACACACAAGCACAAGTGATTATACCCTCACTCTCTCTCTCTCTGTCCAATAAAATATATTACAGTGGAATCCACTTATAACGAGTCCTGAAACAACGAGAAGTCTGTTATAAAGACACTAATCTAAAACCCCGTTTTTTCCCCTTCTTTACCTTTGTAAATAAAATACTGCTACAGCGCAATCAGACGAACACGGGAGTCGGTTATACAGGAATATAGCTGCTGCTGTGCACAGTGCATAGGCTATTTATTCATGTAAAACCTTGCCAGTTGAAAAACTTGTCAGTGATCTAGCGAAACAAAGAATGGGAGAGCCCACGTGTGTCAACAATGAAGGTCTGATTGAATGAGTGGGGAGAGTGTGGCATGCACAGACAAGCAGAACGCATCGTGTGATAGGCCAGCCCAGTCTAGATTATCTAGGTCTACCACGCCTCTCACTTCACCGATGTGGGGATGGAGAGGTCATAGTGCTGTACTGTGATGGACGGAGTGAATGTGTGACGTGGGCAGGGTGTGGTATGTTTCCTTTGTGCGCAAGCAGACGGAACGCACCACAGGGTGTGGTGGGGTGGGGGACAACACAGCGGGCGAGTTAGCCTAGAGAACTTTCTTTCTGATCGCCAATGCCGAGCTGTCAATATCGCTAGCGTTTGAGAAAGAAACCTAATTCAACTTTTGATCAAGTAAGACTTAAAGGTCATGTTGAACCAAATCATCATCAGGGGAGATAGCAAAAAGAAATAAACCAAAAGCCAGACTCATAGATTAGGCCTACTTTATTATTTCCCTTGAATTTATTACTGGGTCCCTTATAACGAGAATCCTGCTATAACGGACATTTGACACCGGTCCCCTCCCTCTCGTTATAACAGGATTCCACTGTATTATTATAATTATTATTATTATATTATTGTTATTATATTATTGTTATTATTATTATTATATTATCGTCATTATTATTATTATCGTTAATATTATTATTGTTGTTGTTGTTGTTATTATTATATTGTGCTGGATAATTAGATATATATACACTTACCTCAAAGTTTTTCGTATTGACCTCTAAATCGCATGCCTTTTTTTTTAAAGCTCAGAAATGTTGAAATTTTACCATTTTTTTGGTTGTTGCTCAAAATGTTTTTGATATTTTTTTAACGTACCTGTATCACTGTTTTGGTTTACACGACGAAATATTGTATCTCAATAGAGTATTTATATTGTTCAGACAATCCCATATATTACACACACATATATATATATGTGAGGCATCGTGGTGAAATGAGGCGCTCGTCAAAATATTGAACTCTAAGAAATTAGCTTTTTTTGGCCAGTTTGGAAATTTTTTTTGAATTTTTGTTTTTTGGCTCAGCACCTTGTATGTCTGTTCAAAAACATTCTTTTGTGTGGATTTTATGGAAAAACTTTGATTAAAGGCAAGTAAAATGTTAATTTGCAGTTTCCAAGGACTCTTGAGCTATGGAAGTCACAAATTTTGGCGGCCATTTTCTCTTTAATTTTCCTTCTGAAAGCAGGCGACCCCATCTCCTTCAATGGCAAATATCTCGACTTCTATTCAAGATAAATGGTAAATTTTTTTCATCAAATGCAAGGCAAATGAACAATCTTTAAGATGATACCAATAATTCTATTTACTTAAAAATTGACGAGCGCCTGATTCCACCGGGTCATGACACATATATAATATATTATATAATATATATACATAATATATAATATGCTGACATTTGTTGTTGTTGATGTGTGATGTATGTTAGGTTCACACTTGTGTCTGGGCAAGTGGAAGTTTCTACGACAAACAGCGGGGATCACACCCTGCTAGGCTTTGTCACCCATGAACTTTGACCTCGTTCATTGTTATTGGAATAAAAAAAATGGAATGTTTCAACTGCCTTTTGTGTTGTTATTTGCATATATTATTATTTACGTTGTCTTTCTTTCTCTCGATATTTTTTCTCTCTCCCTCTCTCTCTCTTTTTCTCTCTCTCTCTCTCTCTCT
>NW_004798305.1:149159-153755 GCF_000002075.1 Aplysia californica | reverse complement strand
AATTTACTCGTTAATCCGATCCGTACGCTTTGCATAGCAGTCTGTCAAAATGATTTTTTGAGAAATACTGAAAGTTTCAAAGAGATCTTCGAACTAGAAGTATTCTAAAATGTGAAGAATACAACCCTGGGGGTACAAAATGACCCCAGGGTGTACGGATAGGGTGAAAAAAACATTTGTTCTTCACTTGCTACCCTCTTACTCTTCCAACAGATTTACTTTGAAAATCTTACACCTCATGTGATGACCATGTGTTTTTCTAAACCTACGGTACCCTACAAAACTAGCAGGATATACAGCGAACCAGTAAGTTAGGAACAGACCTCTGTATCGGGGAGGTTGATGTTGAAGCAACAAACAGTATGAGAATCCCCCGGTGGACATAATGACAGTCCTGTTATAAGACCTCTATATCATGTGTCATGACGCTGTGGAATGAGGCGCTTGTCAATTCTCGGGCATACGGAGTTATTGGTGGTATCTTACAGCTTGTTTGTTTGTTTTGTTTGTAATGGAAAAAATACTCTTCTATTTTAAATAAAAGTCAAGATGTTTGCGATTGAAGCAGGTGGGGGTTGCCTGATGTCAGAGGTAGAATTAGCGAGACTATAGCTGCCACAGTTTGCGACTTCCAAACCTCTAATGTCCTTGAAAACTGCAAATTAAAATTTTTTTTCCTTTGATCAATGTTTTTCAGTAAAATCCACACTGAAGAACTATCTTTTTGAGTTGACCTAAAACATGCTGAGAAAAAAAAATTCAAAGAAATTATCCGACAGATGGAAAAAACATTTGTTTGTTCAATTTCATTATTTTGACAAGCGTCTGATTTCACCACAATGCCACACATATAAATACCCTGCTAAACTCATAGCCTTTTAGACTGGTTATATATATACCCTGCTAAACTTATTCCCTTTTAGACTGGTTATATATATATATATAGGCCTACCTTGCTAAACTCAAAGCCTTTTTCTAAACTCTAAATTATGTTATAAATGCCCTGATATACTCCTATGTAAATAACCTGCTGTACTCGTATACAAATATCCTGTTATACTCCTTTATAAACCCTGCTCCAAGTCTAAGACACATGTATAAATACCCAGCTACACTCATATTATACTTACTCTACTATAAGACTCAAATGTAAATGCCCTGATGAACACATATAACCTGCTAGACTCTTTATAGTTTATAGGTTATAAATTGGGAGTTAGGTCTATACTGTTCTTGACAACAATGGAACTGGGGGACAACATGGATCAAGTCAAACAATAGGGCATTGATTTATTATTTTTTTCCAGGCAAAAACGAAAAACTATGACTATTGCAAGCCATTCTCCCCATGCATTATAACTCGTCTTGTCGTTCAGTGTTGTAAAAATGGGAGATAACTACAGGGCGCAACGAACAGCTTGAATTACTAGAGTTATGTCCCTCGTCTCCGGCAGCCTTCGTAACCTTCCGCCAGAAGTGCTTCCGGTTTGTTGCTACGCTACATTGTTTAGTAATGGCCGCTCGTCCACCGAAATGGATTGCGTGACTGGACTAAGCGCCCCGTGAATATTTGATGCTTGCTTCCCGAAGACTGGTCTCTTATTGATGAGAAGGTCTTTCCGAGAGAATCCGGTAAGTATTGGATTAATTATTGCTGCAAGAACAGTCGCGAAAGCGTGGAATATTTATAATGTGTTAATTTCCTACTTCGGGGTCCAACCGAGAGGACGAGCTATCATTACTTACTTTGTTTGTCTTCTTCTGTAGATTTGTCCGGACTTTTTCCCACTGACGTTTCTTCTACATTATGTCCCAACAGTAGTTGACCTTCACACAGTCCCGTTTACACCACTCTGGCTCTTTACAGACATAGGAGATTCACACAGTCCCGTTTACACCACTCTGGCTCTTTACAGAAATAGGAGAATCTTACATTTATATCTAGATCTAACTGAAGTTTTTAGACATCCAAGGAGGTCCAAGGGATTAATAACATTGTGGAACCATGGTTTTAAATGTAGGTTAACCAGCCTTACTATGAGTCGGATTTGAGGTTGCAACAACAGTCATCTAAGTCTGATTTTACTTTGTTATGTTTGTATCTTCACTTGCACTAAGCTTCCTATGAGAATTTTAAGACTAAGAGACCTTCATGTTTACTGAATTCACACAATCACAGCGCCGGTGTAAGAAGAATAGAATTCTAGTTGAAGTTGTCAGCGACCTGTGCACAGAAGAAAAAACAGCTTACTGTTGTGGTTGAACATTTGATCTCCTTGTTATGGTGTTGTTGCAGGACATCTGTTGGCTTTCTTTAACTACTCATGAACGCTTTCTTCAGTAGAGCTGTCTTTGGAATCTCAGTAGATGGGAAGCTAGACCTAGGCTTACATTGAACTTGAATGTTTTTGACACAGTTTCTTTATATAATACATAACTAATCCAGGTTTTAGAAAATGTTGGTGAAGGAAAGAGTTGGACAGTAACAAATGTACCAGAGAAGCACAATAAATATAGCCTAGCACCACAAATGTAACAGTAAAACACAAATCTACTGGCAAAACACAACAACAGCAAATGCAACTTTAAATACACAACAAAACACAACAAATATACCAGAAAAACACAACAAATTTACCAGCAAAACATAAGCACAGCAATACAAGTTTAAATACACAGCAAAACACAACAAATATAGGCCTACTAGTATAACACTACAAATGTACCAGCAAAACACAACAAATATAGTAGCCTAACGCAACAAATGTACCGTACCAGCACATTTTCCTCCTTCACTAAGAGACCATTGATTGCACATGCACAGAGAATCGTTACTCGCTTAGTTTTAGCTTGCTTATTGTGCCTACATCAGTACGACGTGTACATTTTATGAGACCAATCAGAAGCCTTTTTTCACACCAACACGTGCGTTGTTGACACATGCAAATGTCTTGGGTGGGAAAAGTCAGCAGAGAGACAGATGCGTTGTGAGTCACATTCACCCCCTCCCCTCGGCTACTGAACAATGAAAGGCTAGTCTAGACATCTAGATCTACGTGATGAAGTGCCTACCGGTCTGTGGAACCAAACGTTGTCATATGCTAGACCCTACGTATGTTGTAGCGCAACTTAATGAATTGTGTGCTGGTGTGTTGAACCAAACGTTGTCGTATGTTAGGCCCTACATTGTAACGCAACTTGTTGCTCACATTGCTATAGCGAAAACTCGGATTCTACGAAATTGAAGGTCAGGCTTGGTGACTTTTAAAAATCTTAGTTTCACTGTTTTTTAGGGTTTTTTTGTGGGGGGTAAGATACTATAAAATTTTCTGAAAATAATGAGCTGAAGAAAAAGTCTTGGTCAAATCGAAGGATGTGTGTTGGACAGTGAGCTGTGTGTGTCTGTGTTGCTTGTACGCTGCTAACAACAATTAAAAGAACAACAATTTTGAAAAAAATGATACTAGCCCTAATAGAAATGATAATATTGACAATAAGAAGAATAACCAGAATATCATGTGTGAGATTATGTATAATCTTGAATGCTCGTTAACAAATCTAAAACTTATTTCTCATCCTTTCCGTAGATCTAAATCAGTGTTTGGCCTGGCAACATATTGCCATGGCGACCAACCAGCCCGACATAATGGACGTGGAGGCGGAGAGGAACCAGCAGGTGGCCATGGATGCCAACAGCCGGGCGGAGAGGCTGCGGGCCCGACTCTACTCCTACGCCCCCAAGATGGCCCCGCCCCCGACCAATGCCCTGCAGTTCCGCGGGGTCACCAAGGCCCAGGCTCGCAGGATGCTGTCGCCGTTTGGGCCCACTGTGGAACCGCTGGTGAGTGTGTCCTGGTCGCAGGATGATTGAGAGGTTCATTCATTGCCTTTCTCACCCTGCACCAGGGTATAGGCCACGGACAGACACTTTCTCACCCTGCACCAGGGTATAGGCCACGGACAAACACTTTCTCACCCTGCACCAGGGTATAGGCCACGGACAAACACTTTCTCACCCTGCACCAGGGTATAGGCCACGGACAAACACCTTCCACCTTTCTCTATCTTGAGCTAGCCTCTTGATGTTTTTCCATGTCTTCCCACTTTTCTTTGAGAGAAGGGGGAAGAAAAGAAAGAGATGAGACAGAGCAAAAAAAGAAAAGAAGAAAGAAATGTAAAAGAGAAATAAGATAGAAACCTTTGAAAGTGAAGTGAAAAAAGAAAGAAAGAAATGCAGTGTAGAAAATGAAAGAAAAGCGAAAGATAAAAAGAATAATAAGGGAAAGAGAAAACAGAAAGAATTAGAACAATTAAAAATAATAAAAGATAAGCAAAAGAGAAGGAAAACGTGAAATGGTCAAGAGAAAGGAAAGCGAGAGGAAAAATGTGCAAAAGAAAAATAGATGGAAAAGCAAAGGGATAAATAAAAAATAGAAAAGCTTATAAGACAAAAGAAAAATAGATGGAAAAGCAAAGGGATAAATAAAAAATAGAAAAGCTTATAAGACAAAAGAAAAACTAATGCAACAAAGAACAGGGAAAAGAAGCTAAAGAGAAAAAGACAGAATTGTTACAGCACATAGAAAAAAATTACTA
>NW_004798305.1:147273-147654 GCF_000002075.1 Aplysia californica | reverse complement strand
CCACAGCCCTCCCTCCAGAGATACCAACTTGTGAACAAACCCGAGTACATCCAGAAGAAAAATCTGGAAGCCCTGGAGCTGAAGCGACGAGCCAAAGACGCCACCGATCTGGACGACCCCAAGCGTCTGAAGCGAGCGGGGTCGGTGGAACCCCTAGAGGTCATCCCCCCCGCCCCTGACCTTCCTCAGGAGCTGAAGGAGAAACAGGTACGTAACGGGGAGCATTGGGAAGTGGGGTTTGGGGGGAAGCTTTACGTCTGCTTGACAGGTACGGGGTTGTTGTTGCTATCGATCCAGATACAGGTACGGGGTTGTTGTTGCTATCGATCCAGATACAGGTACGGGGTTGTTGTTGCTATCGATCCAGATACAGGTACGGGG
>NW_004798305.1:144669-145959 GCF_000002075.1 Aplysia californica | reverse complement strand
GAGAAACTCAAAAATATCTATAATTACAACTTTGGATATGGAGAAACTCAAAAATATCTATAATTACAACTTTTGGATATGGAGAAACTCAAAAATATCTATAATTACAACTTTGGATATGGAGAAACTCAAAAATATCTATAATTACAACTTTTGGATATGGAGAAACTCAAAAATATCTATAATTACAACTTTGGATATGGAGAAACATCAAAAAACTTTTACTAAAACAAAACCTATGTTCTCTTCCCCTGCCAGGAAACGATGGTGCCGCGCCCCGTGACCCCGAGAGACCGAGGCAAGTCACCCGTTGGGAAATCTCACACCTCCGGACCGGCCGTGCCCACACAGGCTAAGATGAAGTGTAAGTTTTTTAAAAATCCAGTCAGTTTGTCCGTGTCTGATGAGCTGAACCCTATCTGTACGCCCTGGGGTCATTTTGTACCCCCGGGGTTGTATTCTTCACTTTTTAGAATACTTCTAGTACGAAGATCTCTTTGAAACTTTCAGTATTTCTCAAAAATCATTTTGACAGACTGCTATGCAAAGCGTACGGATCAGATTAATGAGTAAATTTCCTCTTTGGAAAGTGGTGGCACAGAGTTCCCCACGTCGTATGGATACGATAGTAAAACACAACGTACGGATAGGGTTATTGGGCTGTTTATATTGTCGGCTTCCCAAGCGCGCACCCACTCACACCCACACATACACACATACACACACACTCTAACACACACTCACACACACACACTTTCTCTCTCTCCTCTCCCCCCCCCCCCCCCCCCCCTCAAAAACACACCAAAAAAATCCCTAAACAAACCCTCCCACCCCTAAAAAAACCCAAACCATTCTTCAAACAATGCCATGAGCATAGTTCAGCGTTACTAAGAATAAACCAACATGTCTGTTCGTCTGTCTGTCTGTGTGTGTGTTCAGTCCCCAAGTCGTATGAAGGACTCCGCGACATGAACCAGATCATCGGCGTGATCCGCGACCAGCCCAAGGTCGGCTTCCTGTACATGAGCCCCGCCGTGCCAAAGTCCTCTGTCAACTACCACTACTACAACCTCAAGTAAGTTTATATATATACAGCCACTACAACCACAACTACCACTACTACAACCTCAAGTAAGTTTATATATATACAGCCACTACAACCACAACTACCACTACTACAACCTCAAGTAAGTTTATATACCACAACCACAACTACCACTACTACAACCTCAAGTAAGTTTATATACCACAACCACAACTACCACTACTACAACCTCAAGTAAGTTTATT
>NW_004798305.1:139821-141615 GCF_000002075.1 Aplysia californica | reverse complement strand
TCCCTCCACACACTCTCCCCCCCACCCCCACAGTTTCATCCGCCTGGCAGACTACCTGATTGTGAACACGATGCACGTGCTGGCCGTCAACTCTGTGTCCACTCTCCTCAACTACCTGAGCGAACAGCTGCAGAACACCGCCACCCTCGCTGAGATACAGAGCTACAACGACTACAAGGAGGAGGAGGAGAAGGAGAAGGAGGGGAAGGAGGAGGAGAAGAAAGAGGACAAGGTAAGTAAGGGGAGAAAGGGAAGGGAGGGGGGGTGGGGAGGAGGAGAAGGAGAAGAAGCGGGAGAATGTGAAAGGGATGAAGGAAAGAAAGGGTAGGGCTGAGTTGTAAGTGTAAGATGAGGTTGGGAGGATGGGGGGAGGAGGAGGAGGAGGAGAAGTGAAGAAGGAAAGGAGAAGAAGAAGAAAAAAGACAAGGTGAGTGGAAAAAAATACAAAAAGGATGAGGAGGAGGGAGGATAAAGAGAAAGTGAGGCGGCAGAGAAGTTGGAGAAGGAAGGGAAGAAGAAAGGAAAGGAGGAGCAAGAGGAGGAGAAAGGGGAAAAGGTCTTTGTCTCGTCTTAGTGTGTAGAATTGCTATCCCCTCCCACCATTTTGTCTCGTCTTAGTGTGTAGAATTGCTATCCCCTCCCACCATTTTGTCTCGTCTTAGTGTGTAGAATTGCTATCCCCTCCCACCATTCCCTCTCAAAAAAACCCAAACAACCTCATACCACCACTCACCCTTTTTTTCCCCACTTCTCTCTCCCCACTTTCTTTTTTTTCCACTTCCCTCTCCCCACTTTCTTTTTTTCCCACTTCTCTCTCTCCACTTCCTCTTCTCTCATCTCTTTTTCTTCTTCCTTCTTCCCTCTTCCCCTTTCTCTTTTCCTCCTTTCCCCTTTCCTTACATCCTTTTTCTCTTTCCCCTCTTCCCACTTCTCTTTTCTCCACTTTCTCACCTCTCTCTCCCCATTCCCTACTCCCCCGTTCTCTCACTCAGGAGGAAGAAGAAGACAGCAAGCTTCCCCCTCTGTTCATCACCGAGTTTGTCCTTGAGCCCAACCAGCTGCTCTTCTCCCCCGACCTTGACGACTTCCAGGACGGCCTTGCGGAGGTCATTAAGCGCTTCCAGGACGCGGTTCTGTCCGTGCAGAACTTGGTGCCAGACGCCTACTTCGACGCTTTCACCAGGTACGAGGGAGATAGCGCAGGGGTTTTACGCCTCGGTCAACACTAGTGAAACTAAAGTTGTTCCCGCTTCTGATTCTGACGTCGATTTGCTGGTTCGTTTCTTGGAGTCGTTTGTTTTGTTATGGAGCTTCTTTTTTTTTGGGAAGAGGAGGTTTTGATTTTTTTTTGTTTTGTTTGTAAGAGTTTCCTCGGGTTTTAAGTGTCATAATTGTGTCAAAACTGCTGTAAAAAATGATGTTAAATGATTATTCCCAGGCCCATCATCAACAACAAGTTTGAGGACAAGACGTGCGGTGAGGGACCCAGTCTGGGAACCATGTTTGAGGACGACAAACATCTACAGACCATCATTCACAACATCCGGGTACGATTACGATAAATAGATTGTTGTTCTTACAAACATCTACAGACAAACATACACGACACACGGGTACTCCTACGATAAATAGATTGATGTTCTTTTAAAACAAACATCTACAGACCATCATTCACAACATCCGGGTACGCAACACTTTGCCATCACAAGGCTTATATGGTAAAAACCCTTGTCATCAAAGGCAAAGATATTTTGGGGAAAGCGATCAGTGCTGCCTTCAACTCGGCTAGCCAGT
>NW_004798305.1:136592-139624 GCF_000002075.1 Aplysia californica | reverse complement strand
CGCGAGTTCTTCAAGGAGAACGAGATTCTGGATCTCAACACTGTCCGGGGGGTGGACCACGGTATGTGCTGTTGTTGTTGTTGTGGGTGTTGTTGTTGGTGTTGTTGTTGTCACTGTCCGGGGGGTGGACCACGGTATGTGCTGTTGTTTGTTGGTGTTGTTGTGGGTGTTGTTGTTGTTGTGGGTGTTAGTGTTGTTGTGGGTGTTGTTGTTGTTGTCACTGTCAGGGGGGTGGACCACGGTATGTTGTTGTTGTTGGTGTTGTGGTTGTTGTTGGTGTCACTGTCCGGGGGGTGGACCACGGTATGTGTTGTTGTTGATGTTGTTGTTGTTGTGGGTGTTGTTGTTGTTGTGGATGTTGTTATTATTGTTGTTATTAAAGTTAGTGGTGATGATGTTGTGGTTGTTATTGTTGTTGTTGCTGTTGTTGAAGTTATTGGTGAAGATGTTGGTACTGTTGTTGTTTTGTCGTGGCGGTGATGGTGGTGATGTCTGTGAGTGAATGCGCTCAAATATATGTGTGCTCTCTCTCTCTCTCTCCCTTTCTTTCTCTCTCTCTCTCTCCCTTTCTTTCTCCCTCTCTCTCTCTTCCTCTCTCTCTCTCCTTTTCTCTCATACAAACAATTGCTGTCTCTACACGCACACACACTCACACACACATACACACACACGCACACACGCACACACACACACACTCATACACACACACACGCACACGCACACGCACACACACACACACACACACACACACACACACACATACATAGACATACAGACATCTTCTTCTTCTTCTTCTTCTTCTTCTTCTTCTTCTTCTTTTCCCAATCCTCCTCCTCCTCCTCCTCATGAATGAAAGAGTATGTACCCAGCCCCCCACACTGACACCATTTATTTCTCCCTCCCACATACACAGATGGCGTTGAGTTCAGAGGTATTCATCCACCATTCCTTACTTCCTTCCTTCCTTTTAAAAAATGTCCCTGTCCCTTAAATTCCGTACTCCCAAAGCCAGCTATTCAGGACTCATTTCCTTCTCTTCACAAGGTTTTTGTTTCAGTTTGTCCCAACTTTAGTTGTAGTTAACCTGAGAAATTCCCTTGTCAGTTCTGTAGAGATTAGAGATGTCTTTCGCATTTCCTCATTCCTTCTTCTAAATTGAAAAAAAAATAATTAAAAATTAACAGCTTTTCCAACATGTTTTGTATTTTTAACTTTTTTCCCCCACTTAACACTCTTTGAGTATATCTGAGAAATCTAACCGTAGATCTAACAGACGTTCTAGAAGGTAAACCAAGCAGAGGTGGACCAAGAATTACTTACTGCCAGAACGTATTTAAATTCCTCTTTATTCCCCCTTGATATTTTCTGCTTCATTCCTCTCTATTTACCTTTGACCTTCTGTGTTGGCTCCCTTTCCTTTATTCACGTCAATCATTCTGTTTCCTTCCTTGTTGTGTATTCACTTTTTTCTCTTTCTCTCCTTAAAGTTGTTCACTTTTGTTCCTGTTTCAATCCTCAAGATTTATTTACTTTTTGTCTGTGTCTGTCCTCAAGATTTATTCACTTTTTGTCTGTGTCTGTCCTCAAGATTTATTCACTTTTTGTCTGTGTCTGTCCTCAAAGTTTTTCACTTTTTGTCTGTGTCTGTCCTCAAGATTTATTCACTTTTTTCTGTTTCATTTCTAAAATTTGTCACTTTTTTTTCTGTGTCTGTCCTCGATTGTTCACTTTTTGCCTGTGCCTATCCTCAAATTTATCATTCACTTTTCCCTGTGTCTCTCCTCAAATTATTCACTTTTTCCCCGTGTCTGTCCTCAGATTATTCACTTTTTCCCTGTGTCTGTCCTCAGATTATTCACTTTTTCCCTTGTTTCAATCCTCAAGTTATTCACTTTTTCCCTGTGTCTGTCCTCAGATTATTCACTTTTTCCCTTGTTTCAATCCTCAAGTTATTCACTTTTTCCCTGTGTCTGTCCTCAGATTATTCACTTTTTCCCTTGTTTCAATCCTCAAGTTATTCACTTTTCCCCTTTGTCTGTCCTCAAGTTATTCACTTTTTCCCTTTGTCTGTCCTCAAGTTATTCACTTTTGACCTGTGTCATTCCTCTAAAATGAATCTCGTTTTTAATGTCTAGGTCCAGTGTTTTTAGACATAGCTTGAGTCGTTTTTCCTTGTTTCAGATACCTGGTAATACAAAAAAGACAATGAGCAGTTCAGATTCGGGTATTTAGCCTGTGAATAAATTTTCGTTTTGTAATGCAAATGTTACCAAAGTAGCGTCAGTTTCTGCAGTATGACATAACATGTTTCTTTGATGCTCTATTGTGACCATTAACAATTATTAACATGCTAGTTTTCACGCTGCGAACAGAGTGTTTCAGTTTCAGAGCCAGAAATAGCTAATTTTACTTTACACTAATCGTTGTTATGCTTCTTCGTTGTGTAAACAATCCTGACATATTTGTGGAGATAGAATTTCTACTACACAAAAGACAACGATATCAAATTTTGAAAGGCCTGTCACTTCATGTTAGATGCGAAGTTAGTGGCTAAGACAAATAGTTTAGCTCCTCCCACATGCTACAACACCTGTGCCTCAAACCACAAACCTTCTCGTGGGTGGTTGGCGGGTGCTCTGGTGTGGTTCGCTCCTTCTGTCCTACCAAACATCTATCATCCTGATCTCCCCTCCTTCTTTTTTGTGTTTGTTACTCTCTTGTAACACCTCTAATCTTTGGCACTTGTATGACTTTATTGTGTTGCAAGTGCTGTAAAACTCTCACTAAAACTAAACTAGGAGAACGATATCAAATTTTAAAAGGCCTATCACCTCATGTTAGTTGCTAAGTTGGTGGCTATAAAACAAATAGTTTGGCTTCTCAAGGGCTACAATATCTGTGCCTCAAACCATAAACCTTTGCGGTGGCTGTACAGAAGATAAAGTGTCTAACTACTGTACCATTGACGCCGGTCGAGATTTTGTGACCTGTCCACCCGTGTTGTCTGGATGTGAGGGAGGGGGGGGGGGGGA
>NW_004798305.1:130872-132367 GCF_000002075.1 Aplysia californica | reverse complement strand
TGGTGAGGGAGGGCTTTACAGCAACACCCACACAGTTTAGGTTGTTTGTTGGGTTATTGTATGGTGAGGGAGGGCTTTACAGCAACACCCACACAGTTTAGGTTGTTTGTTGGGTTATTGTATGGTGAGGGAGGGCTTTACAGCAACACCCACACAGTTTAGGTTGTTTATGGTTTGATGGTTTGTTTTAGGCCCCCATGAACATATTCCGTATCTTTTAGGAGGGCTTTTTGAGGGGACAATCTCAGAATGTACAAGTTCTTTCCTACATTGTTCTTTACTCATCTTCTTTCCTCATTTTTCCCCTCCTTTACGCATCTTCTTTCCTCATTTTTTCCCCTCCTTTACGCATCTTCCTTCCTCTATTACACATGTTCTTTCCTCCATTGATGTACATGTTCTCCCCCCCCCTCCCCCCTGTCCAGATCGACCCTCTGGAGCGTGAGGCGATGATCGTCAAGGACATGTACGAGCTCATTGACCAGTTCCAGGTGCCTGCCCCACCCGAGGACTTTGTCATATACCAGGTGAGTTGTTGTTCTTATCTATCCAGGTGCCAGGTGAGACATACACATAGCGTCAGATAAGACTTCAAATCACTTTTTGGCAATTGCTGAAAACGGGTTTCTTTTATCGGGAGTTGATTCATTACGTGAGGAACTATCAAAATAGGTTCCCTTGTTTTGATTTAATAACCAATTTAGTGACATTTTCTTCTTTTTTAGATTTAGTACCAAAAAAGGGCCCTGGCGTAGTGGGTTTATCCCCCGCTCGCAGATAAAGAGTTAAATGTAGTGTTAAGGACTACTAAGACTAAAGATAAAAAAACAAAAACAAAAAAACTAAACAGCAAAAACAAAACTTTGACTTTGACCACTGTTTTTTTCACCCATACCCCAGACCTTGAGCCCCAGCATCACCAACGTGAGAAACGCCATCGACAAATCTCTGACCGAGAGAGACAGCAACATCGACAAGTTCTGTAGTCATCTGGACAAGGACATCGCTGAACTGGGCAAGGAGGTGAAGGAGGTGAAACAGGAGGCTCAGGTGAGTGAGGGAGGGAGGGAGGGAGAGGAGAGGGGAGGGGAGGAGGGAGGGAGGGAGAGAAAGAGTGTGGAGAGAGAAAGAAACAGCAACATAGACAAGTTCTGTAGTCATCTGGACAAGGACATCGCTGAACTGGGCAAGGAGGTGAAGGAGGTGAAACAGGAGGCTCAGGTGAGTGAGGGAGGGAGGGAGGGAGAGGAGAGGGGAGGGGAGGAGGGAGGGAGGGAGAGAAAGAGTGTGGAGAGAGAAAGAAACAGCAACATAGACAAGTTCTGTAGTCATCTGGACAAGGACATCGCTGAACTGGGCAAGGAGGTGAAGGAGGTGAAACAGGAGGTGAAGGGGAGTGGGGGATGTGTGTGTGTGTGTGTGTGTGTGTATGTGTCTGTGTGTGTGTGTGTATGTGTGTGTGTGTGTGTGTGTGTGTATGTGTCTGTGTGTGTGT
>NW_004798305.1:128208-129512 GCF_000002075.1 Aplysia californica | reverse complement strand
GAGTGAGGGAGAGGAGGGAGGGGGGAGGGATAATCTTCAGGAGCAGGCTTTTACAACAAATGGAGCCACTGCTCCAAAGGAAGTCACTCTATGATAGCTGAATGGTTGATGAACATCTCTGAATTTTTTAAGCGTGTTTCTTGGACAACATTTTTTTTCCCCTGGCTTCAGCATTCTAAACTGGTGCTTGAGGGTTTTTCACTAAATGAGCCTTTGGTACTGTCAGTCTTAACCTTATCTATTTTGTACCCCCGTGGTTGTATTCTTCACATTTTAGAATACTTCTAGTGTGAAGATCTCTTTGAAACTTTCAGTATTTCTCAAAAAATCATTTTGACAGACTGCTATGCAAAACGTACGGATCGGATTAACGAGTAAATTTCCTCTTTGGAAAGTGGTGGCACAGATTTCTCCTCGTTATATGGATACGATAGTAAAACACGACGTACGGAAAGGGTTAAGTGGTGGCACAGAGTTCCTCTCGTTGTATGGATGTGATAGTAAAACACGCTGTACAGATAGGGTTAAGTGGTGGCACAGAGTTCCCCACGTTGTATGGAGTGAAACATGACGTACAGATAGGGTTAAGAAAAACAAACAGTTGGCTGAGAAGATTGTGTGTTTACCCCCAGGTGGAAGTGACCAAGTTTGACGCACTGGAAGAGACGCACGCCGAGCTGAAGCTGAAAGACATGTTGTGGAACGCCATTGATGAGTGGGATGTGTTGCTGGGGGACTGGACTACGGTCAGTTTGTGTGTGTGTGTGTGTGTGTCTGTGTGTGTGTGTGTCTCTGTGTGTGTTTGTGTGTGTGTGTGATCTCTAAATGCTATTGTTGTCTTAGTCTACGTGTGTGTGTGTGTCTGCATGTGTGTGTGTGTGTGTGTGTGTGTGTGTGTGTGTGTGTGTGTGTATGATCTCTAAATATTATAGTTGTCTTTGTCTATGTGTGTGTGTGTACGTGGAGAACAGACATTTGTATATCATGGCCCCGCAGTCTTGGATGTTTGCCCCAATAGTTTGAGAGAGATCAAGTCTTTGAATTCATTCAAATGTCAGCGGAAGTCATTCCTGTTTTTGACAAATAAGAGATAGATTAATAGATTTTTGGTCAGAAGGCAATGTGCTGTTTATATGTAACTGTTGTTTTGTACAGTGCTCAGAGCCTGTGTTCTTTAATCGGGGTTGATCACGAGATAAATGCCATGTAATATTATCATTATTATTGATATTATTATTATTATTATCATCATAATCATTATGATTATAATTATCATTATTATTATTATTATTATAGCTATTATT
>NW_004798305.1:123237-124472 GCF_000002075.1 Aplysia californica | reverse complement strand
GCCCCTGAGTCGGGGGAAATTCCATGAACCAAGCCTGCTCAGGGGTGACCCCACTCTACCTCCCAGAACTTTTTTATTTAGGAATATCTCCTCATGAATTTCGGCATGAACATTCTATATTGAACTAGATCTATGTTTCTATTGATATGACTGTTGGGGAAGTTCATGGAGAGAGAGACGGAGAAAAGTTGTAGTTAGTAACATGAGGCCAAAAACAACATCACCAAACAACATAAACAACACACATTGGAGAAATGAAAAAACTGAGACTGAAAAAAAGGGGAATACATGTTGTGTGAGAGTTTACAGGTACAGAAGAAGTGACAAGAGACTTTTCCAAACTTATACAATGCTTGTACAATCGTAAGCCCATCTGTGTTTATTGCCAGTAAATCATTTTTGTGTGGTAGACGTGTTAGATCTAGATTCTAGGTCTAATCTTCTCTTTGAGCTAAAATCTGAATCTGACGCTTTCAAATGGGGGTAATTGGAGGTAAACATAAGGGGAAGGTTCCTCTATAATAATTACCAGATTTTAGCAGTCACTTCCCTTATAATTGGTTTCAAAACAACGTCTGTCACAGTCCCGTAACTTTTACGGGCCATAGGCACAGTGCTACACGGTTCAGGCCCGTAAATTCTACCGGCGCTGCAGCGAAGAGGTTAAACTTTATGCACGCTGAATCTATGGTGAAAAACCACAGCCCACATCATGGCAGAACAATAAATGTGTCCCGACAAGGTGGAATCAGGCGCTCGTCAATTTTTGGCCATATAGAGTTATTAGTACCATCTTTATTATTCCATGATCATTATTCGTATAGTTAGCATTACATCATCCTCACCAGACGTAACATTGTGTGTTGCCAGGTTCTACTTCCTGTCCAACGACGAGCTGCTGGAAATCCTGGCACAGACCCGCAACCCCCTGGCCGTACAGCCCCACCTGCGCAAGTGCTTCGACGCCATTGCCAAGTTGGACTTTGGAATCCAGGCACCGGCGGCCACCGAGGGAAAAGACACACCGGAGCCTGGTAACTGATGCCTTTTTTGGTTTGTTTGTTTGTCTGTTTGTTTGTTTGTTTGTCTGTTTGTGGGGGTGTATATATGTTAGAAATATATACAGACACAAAATTTTGAGCAAGTATGTGCGATATATATAGGCAATTCTTCTTTTTCTTCTTCTTCTTCTTCTTCTCCTCCTCCTCCTCCTCCTCCTCCTCCTCCTCCTCCTC
>NW_004798305.1:117500-118715 GCF_000002075.1 Aplysia californica | reverse complement strand
ACCCTCCCTATTTCTCCCCCTCAACATCTCCCCCTCCCCATTTTCCTTTTTTTCACAGGTCTAGAAATTATGCTAATTCTGACAATCCCTTTACCTATTGTGCTCCCCCAGATTTTGGCGGACACGCTGATCAACTTGCACGCGGAGAATCTGGGCAACGAGTTCTACCAGCCGGTGCACACGTACGTGCTGAACCCTAAGTCTATCACCATGGAGGAGCTATACGGGGGCGTGGACCGGATCACGCAGGAGTGGAAGGACGGGCTGATGGGGCTCACTGTTAGACATGCTGTACAGGTGTGTGTCTGTTTGTGTGTCTGTGTGTGTGTGTGTCTGTGATAGATAGGATCACGCAGGAGTGGAAGGATGGGCTGATGGGGCTCACTGTCAGACATGCTGTACAGGTGTGTGTCTGTGTGTGTGTCTGTGTGTGTGTCTGTGTGTGTGTCTGTTTGTGTGTGTCTGTGTGTCTGTGATAGATAGGATCATGCAGGAGTGGAAGGACGGGCTGATGGGACTCACTGTTAGACATGCTGTACAGGTGTGTGTCTGTTTGTGTGTGTCTGTGTGTCTGTGATAGATAGGATCACGCAGGAGTGGAAGGACGGGCTGATGGGGCTCACTGTTAGACATGCTGTACAGGTGTGTGTCTGTTTGTGTGTCTGTTTGTATATCTGTTTGTGTGTCTGTCTGTGTGTCTGTCTGTGTGTGTGTCTGTGTGTGTGTGTGATAGATAGGATCACGCAGGAGTGGAAGGACGGGCTGATGGGGCTCACTGTCAGACACGCTGTACAGGTGTGTGTCTGTGTGTGTGTCTGTTTGTGTGTCTGTCTGTGTGTCTGTTTGTGTGTCTGTTTGTGTGTCTGTCTGTGTGTTTGTCTGTGTGTCTGTGTGTGTGTTTATCTGTGTGTGTGTCTGTGATAGACAGGATCACGCAGGAGTGGAAGGACTGGCTGATGGGGCTGACTGTCCGGCACGCTGTGCAGCAGTGTGTCTGTTTGTGTGTCTGTCTGTGTGTCTGTTTGTGTGTCTGTCTGTGTGTGTGTCTGTCTGTGTGTGTGTTTGTGCATCTATGATAGATAGGATCACGCAGGAGTGGATTGTTTGCGATAGCCCAGTCGATGCGCTGTGAATTATGTCTGTCTGTCTGTCTGTGTGTCTGCCAATGCGTGTTTGTCCTACATATGCCCTCTCAATGTCCTCTATATGTCCCCC
>NW_004798305.1:114137-115280 GCF_000002075.1 Aplysia californica | reverse complement strand
CCCAGGTGGACATCAGTAAAGTGGTGACCTTGTGCCGACTCCTGGAGGCTCTCATCTTCCCAGCCCGCGGCGGCCTTGACTTCAACCTGGAACAGGTCAGCAGACCCCATAGACTTATATATATATATACGCCTAGATTACCAAACTGTCATGGCTGGCGGGTGGTTGGCGGGTGCTCTGGTGTCAGCTCATCCCATAGACTTATATTTTATACATACCCCAAGATTACCCCATTGTCAAGGCTGGCGGGTGGTTGGTGGGCGCTTTGTTGTCAGCTCATCCCATAGACTTATATGTAATAGACTCCTAGATTACCGCACTGTCATGGCTGGCGAGTGGGTGGTTGGCGGGTGGGTGGTTGGCGGGTGCTCTGCAGTGGTTTGCCCCTTCTTTTCTATCAAACATCTATCGTCCTTATCTCCCCTCCTTCTTCTTTTATTTGTTTGTTACTCTCTTGTAACACCTCTAATCTTCAGCATTAAATAACCTAATTGTGTTGCAAGTGCTGTAAAACTTTTAATAAAACTAAAAATAAACAGTGCTCAGAGCATATGCTTGCATTGGATAGAGCACTGTATAAAAGCAACCTATTATTATTATTATTATTATTATTATTATTATTACTGTTATAATTATTCTTATTATTCTTATTATTACTGTTATAATTATTCTTATTATTATTACTATCCTTATCATTATCATTATTATTATTACTATTACTATTGTTATTATTATTCTCATTATGATTTTTTTGATTCTGTGCGTGTGCCTAGGTGAGGCTACACATGCTATTAATATTATTATTATTATTATTTTTATTTTTATTGTAATTCCCCAAGTGAATTTTCATTATAAATCCCATGATTCTGTGGCGTGTGTCTGCGTTTGTATTATTATTATTATTATTATGATTGTTTCTATGATTGTTCCGCAGGTGAAGCTGCACATGCTGGTGGCGCAGACGTTTGTGTTCTCCTACCTGTGGGCCATCGGGGGGAACTTGACAGAGAACTACTGGGACCCTTTTGACACCTTTGTCAGGTCACAGTTTGATGACCTGGGGGAAGCCAAGGTTTGTGTGTGTGTGTGTGTGTGTGTGTGTGGGTGTGTGTGTGTGTGTGTGTGGGTGTGTGGGTGTGAGTG
>NW_004798305.1:110817-112467 GCF_000002075.1 Aplysia californica | reverse complement strand
GGTAGGTCTCGGAGGGAGAGGGTAACTGTCTATGGTAGGTCTCGGAGAGAGAAGGGTAACTGTCTATGGTAGGTCTCGGAGGGAGAGGGTAACTGTCTATGGTAGGTCTCGGAGGGAGAGGGTAACTGTCTATGGTAGGTCTCGGAGAGAGAAGGGTGATTGTCTATGATAGGTCTCGGAGGGAGAGGGTAACTGTCTATGGTAGGTCTGGGAGAGAGAAGGTAACTGTCTATGGTAGGTCTGGGAGAGAGAAGGGTAACTGTCTATGGTAGGTCTCGGAGAGAGAGGGTAATAGTCTATGATAGGTCTCGGAGAGAGAAGGGTAAGGTTATTTTCTTCAACCTCAGAGACTTGTCCAAATGTGTGCAAGGTAGGTTTTGGTGGCTTGTTTTACACCTCGATTAGTACAATTTAGGTTTTGATTGTAATTTTCTTCAGCCTTTGAGATCTCCCCAAATGTGTGCAAGGTAGGCTTTGCTTGTTTTATATCTAAATTGATACAATTTAGGTTTTGATTGGAAACTTTCTTCAACCTCGGAGATCTCTCCAAATGTGTGCAAGTTAGACTTAGTTAGTTTTACATACAAATTGATACAATTTAGGTTACCCACATCTGTAGTGTAGCATTTAGGAGAGACACAGGAGTCTTGAGTTCGATTCCAGTGGAGAATTTTTGTCGAGTAATAGTATAGATTGTGAAGCGCATAGAGCTTGCTGTTGAGCGGGGATTCACGCTATACAAATGCTGTCTACTATTGTCTAGTATTATTAGTTACGCCTGAAATCTTCGGTGGTCATGTGACTTAATTGTGCTGCAAGTGCCGTAAAACTCGGGCTAAAACTCCCCCAACAATCCTCCAGGCATGCTGCAAGCGGACCCGGGAGTGATCAGGGATCGACTACAGATCTTCCGACTCTTCGTGCATGAGACGCAGCGCGTGTTCCACGACCGACTCATCAACTCGGAGGACAAGATGTTCTTCCATCAGATCATGGCAGAGATGGCCAGCAAACACTTTGGGGAGGTAGGTTCCTCCTTTCCTCCTCCTCCCCTTCCTTCTCCTCCTCCCTCTTGTCATCATTATCATCATCATCATCATCATCATCATCCTCATCATCATCATCATCATCATCATCATCATCATCATCATCATCATCATCATCATTATCAACTCTGAGGACAAAATGTTCTTCCCTCCCCTTGACCCTCTTCCTCCTTTTCCTCCTCTTCCTCCTCCTCCTCCCAGTTCTTTACTTTCCCTCTGTTGTTTCTGTCCGTCTGTCTCCCTCCTTCCCTGCGATATATGACTGTTATTGCGTCAATGTGCTTCTCTTTACTCATTCTCAAACACGATGAAGAAAACTACTACTTTCTTTCTTTCCCTGTCTTTCTCGGGATAGATGAATAAAACTACTACTTTCTTTCTTTCCCTGTCTTCCATATGATAGATGAATAAAACTACTACCTTCTTTCCTTCCGTGTCTTCCATGGGATAAATAAATAAAACTACTACCTTCTTTCCTTCCGTGTCTTCCATGGGATAAATAAATAAAACTACTACCTTCTTTCCTTCCGTGTCTCCCAGACGGTGGAGCCTGATTCATTCGTGACGTCTCCCGTCCTTTTTGGCAACTTCATCAAGATGGGTG
>NW_004798305.1:105278-106621 GCF_000002075.1 Aplysia californica | reverse complement strand
TGTGTGTGTGTGTATGTGTGTGTGTGTGTGTGTATGTGTGTGTGTGTGTGTGTGTGTGTGTGTGTGTGTATGTGAGTTCTGGTGTGTATGTGAGTTCTGGTGTGGTTTGCTCCTTCTCTCCTATCAAACATCTGTCGTCATTATCTCTCCTCCTCCTTTATTGTGTTTGTTACTCTCTTGTAACACCTTAAATCTTTGGCACATATATGTTGCAAGTGCTGTAAAACTCTTACCTTAAAAAAAATGAAAGAGAAAAAAATAAAATGAGACCCCTCTAAAAAAATCGGAATATATTTTTAAAAAAATAATTTTCAAGAGTGTTTTCTTTTGTTTTTCCCTCTTGCAGGCCTGTGATGTTACAGAAAAACCCAAACAAAATGGAAAGGAGAAAATAATCACAGTATTTTCTTTTCTTTTCCAAGATTTTTGTTGTTTTTTTGTTTTTCAAGAATATTTTCCTTTATTTTTCAAGAGTTTTTTTTTCAATTGTGTTTTTCCACGAGTATTTTCTGTTGTTTCCCAGGCGTGCCGGTCTATGGTGATGTGGGTGCGGGCCATGGATCTCTACGCCAAGGTCTTCCGCACAGTGGAGCCCAAGAGAAACGCGTAAGTCAGGGGAATTATGGGCTGTAGAAACCGATACGTTTGATTAGTCCGATGACATTATTTGTCTCCCTTTGTTGTGTTCCGCACAGTGGAGCCAAAGAGAAACGCGTAAGTCGGTGGAATTATCGGCTGTAGAAAACTGGAGCTTTTGATTGGTTGGATGACATTGATTAACTCTCTTCTTGTGATCCCTGTAATGTGTTGTTGTTTTCCCTACTAGAATTGTTTCCTTGTCTTCTTTAGAAATTGGTTTTTCTCCTGGAATTGTCATTCTTGTCATTCTTTCAATTGTTTTCTTGCCATGAATTATCATCATTTATCTTTTTTTTTCTCCATTATGAATCATCTATCCTGTAATCTTCTAGCTGTCATTGTCTCCCATTACAAAGATTTATCTCCCTTGTACCTTTTAGTTATCATTTTCTCAAAATGGATAACACTCCACATAATTTTAAAAAATGAATTCACAACATGACATATCTCTCCTTGTCAATTAAAAAAAATGTTTTTCACAACTGCAGTTTCTGATTTATCATTTTCTCAAGGACAGTTGCCTGGGTACCTGGGTGCCTGTGTGATAAAGTTAATCATCTTCACGATATGCTTATAATGTCTCTCTCCCATTTTTATTTTAAAATATAATTTTCAGAAATGAAGTGTCTTCTTTATCATTTTCCCAACCACAGCTGTTATTTCCTCTTTTATCCTTTATCATTTTCACCACATGGTTTCTCTTC
>NW_004798305.1:98093-100794 GCF_000002075.1 Aplysia californica | reverse complement strand
CCTCCTCTCACCTCTCTCCTCCCTCCCTCACCTCTCTCCCTCCCTCCTTCCCTCCTCTCACCTCTCTCCTCCCTCCCTCACCTCTCTCCCTCCCTCCCCCAGTGACGTAGTTCGTCTTGAACGCCCGACCTTGAGGAACAGAGGAACCAGCTGATTGTACCAATCTCTCTCTCTCTCTCCCTCCTCCTCTCTGTCTATCATACCCTCCCTCCTCTCATCTCTCTCCTCCCTCCTCTCACCTCTCTCCTCCCTCCCTCACCTCTCTCCCTCCCTCCCCCAGTGACGTAGTTCGTCTTGAACGCCCGACCTTGAGGAACAGAGGAACCAGCTGATTGTACCAATCTCTCTCTCTCTCTCCCTCCTCCTCTCTGTCTATCATACCCTCCCTCCTCTCATCTCTCTCCTCCCTCCTCTCACCTCTCTCCTCCCTCCCTCACCTCTCTCCCTCCCTCCTTCCCTCCTCTCACCTCTCACCTCTCTCGTTCCTCCCTCACCTCTCTCATTCCCTCCCCCAGTGACGTGGTTCGTCTAGAACGGCCTGACCTTGAGGAACAGAGGAACCAGCTGATCGTGCGAATCAACGCAGACAAGAACCAGCTCAAGGCCATCGAGGACCGGATCCTCAAGCTGCTCTTTGAGTCGGAGGGGAACATTCTGGACAATGAGGAGCTAATTAATGTGCTCAACGAGTCCAAGGTGGGTTGTTGTTGTTGTTGTTGTGGTTGTTGTTGTTGTTGTTGTTGTTGTTGTTGTTGTTGTTGTTGTGACAAGAAGCTATTCTTTGAGTCGGAGGGAACATTCTGGACAATGAGGAGCTGATTAATGTGCTTAATGAGTCCAAGGTCAGATGTGTTGATGTTGTTGTTGGTGTTTATTTCCTTGACTTTTTCCTTTCCATCATCATAATTATGCCCTTTTTTTCCATTGCACAAAGTCACATCCACAGTTTTGAGTACTTTAAAAAAAAAATTAGATTTCCATTTGTGAAGTTTTTCTTTGTTGGAGCATAGGTCACATCCACAGTTTTTTGTTGTTTTTTCAATCTAGATTTCCACCGTGATATATCTTTATCTCTATTGCACATTGTATGGGGGGTTGTTCTTTGTAATTTTTAATTTAGATTTTCATCCTTATATTTAGGCTAGTGGGTGGTTGGCGGGTGCTCTGGTGTGGTTTACTCCTTCTTTCCCTTCAAACATCTATGATCCTTACCTCTCCTCCTTCTTTTTTATTTTTGTTACTCTCTTGTAACACCTCTGATCTTAGGCACTTATATTAACTTATTGTGTTGGAAGTGCTGTAAAGCTCATACTAAAACTGAAATATTTAGGCTAGGTCTATGCTTTTCTCTTTGAAAAAATTTTTAAAAATTAAAAATTAGATTTTCATCATCATAGTTATTAACTTTTGCTGTATTGCAGACGGTCACATCTGAAGCAGTTTTTTAGGTTTTTTTGTTTTTCAAATTGACTTTTCCATCATCAACATATCTGTGAGTTATCTGACGTCTTGTCTCTACGTTCTCCCCCCCCCCCCCCCCCCCCCCCACCAATCAGGTGACTAGCGGTGTGATCAAGCAGCGTCTGGCCGAGGCAGAAGCCACGGAGGAGAAGATCAGCCAGGCGAGAGAGAAGTACCGCGTGGTGGCCGAGAGGGGGTCGGTCATGTACTTTGTAGTGGCTGACATGGGAGAGGTGGATCCCATGTACCAGTTCTCCCTCAAGTACTTCAAGCAGGTCCGTTTGTTGATGTATTGGGTTTTACGCCACTTTCGAACATATTCTACTGGAAGAAGGTCGTGGGAAAGTTGTTTGATTTGATTCCTGTCAACTTTTAAAGGATTTCATACCAGTTCTCCCTAAAGTGCTTTCAGCAGGTCGGTTTATTGTAGGGGGTTTTAGGACACTTTTGAACATGTATTGGAAGGTTGTGGGAAAGTTTTGTTCATTTTAATGTGTGTAAACTTTTCGAAGATATCGTACCAATTCTTGCAGGCAGGGTTAAAGCAGTCGACGTCCTAAATTACCTAAATTGTGTGGACAGCGGCGTAAAAACACCTGCATTTATAGAACATTCAAGCACTGACCAATTGAAATATTACCTCATGCTAGCTTGTATTGTAATCCCCCCCCCCCTCCCACCACTGCTGGGTGGTTGGCAGGTGCTCTGGTGTGGTTTGCTCGTTCTTTCCTATCAAACATCTATCGTTTTTACCTCTCCTCCTTCTTTTATATGTTTGTTACTCTCTTGTAACACCTCTAATCTTTGGCACTTATATGACCTTATTGTGTTGCAAGTGCCGTAAAGCTCTTACTAAAACTGAAAACTAAACCGCCCACACACCCAACCCCACTTCTCTCTCCCGTAGCTCTTCAACAACACGATCGAGACGAGCGAGAAGTCGGACAATTTGGCAAACCGCCTGCTCATCTGTTTGGACGAGACGACCAAGTGCATCTATAACAATGTGGCCAGGTATGTCTGTCTGTCTGTCTGTCTGTCTGTCTGTCTGTCTGTCTGTCTGTTCATCTGTCTGTTTGACTGCTCGTCTGTCTCTGATTCTGTCTCTGTCTCTGTCTCTGTCTCTGTCTCTGTCTCTGTCTCTCTCTCTCTCTCTCTCTCTCTCTCTCTCTCTCTCTCTCTCCCTGTCTCTGTGTATCTCTCTCTCTCTCCCTGTCTCTGTGTCTCTCTCTCTCTCTCT
>NW_004798305.1:94081-95184 GCF_000002075.1 Aplysia californica | reverse complement strand
TTATATTTAATAGCTCACCCACATGCTCCCTCCCTCCTCCCCCCACAGACAACTCTGGCCGTGAACCGGTTCGTCAGTCTGAACCTGGGCCAGCAGTTCGTGGAGAGTCCGGCGGTGACCTTGGGCGACCTGTACCGCGACATGAACAACATCACGCCGCTGGTGTTTGTGCTGTCCACGGGGTCGGACCCCATGAGTGCCTTCCTGCGCTTTGCCAAGGAGATGGATTATACAGAGAGGTACATATTGTAGTTGTGTTTGATTGGGTTCCATTTCTCACAGCAGTGGGAAACAGATGGAGGAAGGGAGGGAGGGAGGGAGGGATGAAGAGGAGAGAGTGGATGGAGGGGAGGAAGAGAGGTATGGAGGGGAAAAAGGGAGGGGAGGAGAGAGATTATCATTATGCTTCTCCAAATTCAAACCAAACTCAAGCCAAATTCAAACCAAATTCAAACTTGGACCAAACTCTGACCAAATTCAAACCAAACTCGGACCAAACTCGGACCAAACTCAAGCCAAACTCGGACCAAGTTTAAACCAAATTCAAACCAAATTCAAACCAATTTCAAACCAAACTCAGACCAAACTCAAACCAAACTCGAGCCAAATTCAAACTAAAGTCAAAACAAACTCAAACCAAATTGAAACCAAACCCAACCCAAACTCAAACCAGATTAAAATCCGACTCAGCCTAATGTTTCCCTGATGTCTCCACTCAGAATCCAGTCCATCTCACTGGGCCAAGGACAAGGGCCCGTGGCGGAGAAGATGATCCAGTCAGCTGTGAAGAACGGGGACTGGGTCTTCCTACAGGTAGGTACAACATGCGGCCACTTTCTTCGTGACCTGCTCACCAGCGTCTGTGACGTAGCAGGGTTGAAACAGCCTTCTAGCTGATCTAAATTGTGTTGATGGGGGTGTAAAAAAGACATCTGCATTGAAAAAAACCAAAGAAACTTTCTCTTCTCCCTTTTCTTCTTCTTCTTGCTGCTGTTGTCCTTCTGTCGTTATTTCTGCCACTTCACAACTGACATCTTAGATTTATTATATTATACCTTTACTGTAATTATCATATTTCTGTTAACAAATTGTTTAAACTATTA
>NW_004798305.1:89542-92699 GCF_000002075.1 Aplysia californica | reverse complement strand
TAATTGTTATAATAATTAATTTTATCATTATTATTATTATTATTATTATTATTATTATTATTATTATTATTATTATTGTCATTATTATTACAATTATTAATATTGTGATTTTTATGATTATGGTTATTAATATTATCAATTATGATAATGCTGATGACTGTGCTGTTTCTGTGTCTGTGTTTACAGTCCTGGGCATGGACTGGCGGAGGATGATCTTCGGCATCTGTTTCTTCCACGCCATCATTCTCGAGAGGAAGAAGTTCGGACCTCTTGGGTGGAACATTCCCGTGAGTCATTTTGTCTGTCTTCCCATCTATCTTGATATAGAAGTCGAGATGTTTGCTATTGAATGAGGGGGGGGGGGTCTCCTGATTTCAGAGATAAAATTACATTTTCTGTTCCACTGATCGACGTTTTTCAGTGTAATCCACTCAGAAATGTGTGTTTTAAATGGACAGAAAAGATGTGGAGACAAAAAACAAAAAAAAGAAGAAGAAAAATTGATAAAAATTGCAGAAGGAGCAGAAAAATGCGTGTTTCTTTGATTTCATTATTTTGACACGCGCCTGATTTCTCCAAGATGCCTTGTATTATTTGACAATACACTGTTCTATAAATACATGTTGTTCTGATTTGTCCCTTCCCCCCACCCACCCCCTCTACCCTCGGCTACCAGTATGAGTTCAGCGACAGCGACCGCAAGTGTGCCCTCCTCAACATGCAGATGTTCTATAAATACATGTTGTTCTGTTCTCTCACCACCCCCTCCCCACCCCCCCCCTCGGCTACCAGTATGAGTTCAGCGACAGTGACCGTGAGTGTGCCCTCCTCAACATGCAGATGTTCTGTGTCGACGGGTTCATGCCCTGGGACACACTCATATACATCACTGGAGAGGTACATGCTTGGACTTTTTCCTCTTCTTTTTTCCACTTTTTTTCTTTTTTTTTCTCCTCTCTTTCTTTTTTTTTTGCTTTCTTGTTTTGGTTTTTGGTTTTTTTTCTTCATATGTACACTTCCTATTTTTGAATCTATCTGTACACTTCTTTTTTTTCTCTCTATCTTTGTGGGGATCAGTCAAAATATTACCTTACCTCACCTTACCGTACCTTACCGTACCTTACCGTACCTTACCGTACCTTACTGTACTTTACCGTACCTTACCGTACCTTACCGTACCTTACCGTACCTTACCGTACCTTACCTCACCTTACCGTACCTTACCGTACCTTACTGTACCTTACCTTATCTTACCTTCCCTTATCTTACCTTATCCTATCCTATAAACTCCTGCATGTGGTTGAATGATACATCTGATCTGATATGTACATTATTTTAAGCTTCACTTTTTTTTTTCTTCATATTGAATTTTATTGAGAGTAATATATAATTAAATTTCTATGTATACCTGCATGTGTTTTTACGTTCTCGTACAGCCAAGAAAAATTTCACTCTGGGACAATAAAGTATTATCTTATCTTATCTTTTTTTTATTTTTATCTTCAAAAAAGGACATGAGACCCCCCCAAAAAAAGAAATCCCCCATAAACTGGAAAAATCTTTTGTTCCTCCCCAGATCACGTATGGTGGTCGTGTGACAGACGCACAGGACCAGAGATGTCTGCGAACCATTCTGAAGACATTCTTCCAGCCCTGTACTCTAGACCCTGAATACAAGTACTCTCCCTCTGGTAAATTGTTGTTGTTGTTGTTGTTGTTGTTGTTGTCCTAGCTAAGACATTCTTCCAGCCCTGTACTCTAGACCCTGAGTACAAGTACTCTCCCTCTGGTAAATTGTTGTTGTTGTTGTTGTTGTTGTTGTTGATATCTTAAGAAATTCTTCCAGCCTTTTACTCTAGATCTTGAATTCAAGTACTCTTTCTCTGGTGAATTATTGTTGTTTTCGTTTTTTTCTTTGTTTTTATTTCTGTTGCCGTTGTTGTTGCTGTTGTTGTTGCTGTTGTTGTTGCCGCTGTTGTTGCTGTTGTTGATGACCAAACTGATATATATATATATACATATGTGTGTTATACAGGGATCTACTACGCGCCCCAGTTTGAGACCATCACGGAGTACCGGGCCTACATTGAAGAGTTACCTCAGATCGACCAGCCGGAAATCTTTGGCATGCACGAAAATGCCAACATTGCCTTCCAGGTGAGCTACTGGTGGTGGTTGTTGTAGTTGTTGTTGTAGTTGTTGTTGTTGTTGTTGTTGCTGTGGTTGTTGTTGTTGTTGTTGTTGGTGTTGTTGTTGTTGTTGTTGTTGCATGCACGAAAACGCCAACATTGCCTTCCAGGTGAGCTAGGTGGTTTAGTTGATGATGTTGTTGTTGTTGTGTGATTTTGTCATTATCATCTTCTTTATTATCTTCACTGTCATTATCTTATCACTTTTATCATAATTTTCATCCTCATCATTGGTGTACGGCAACAACAAAAAGTATATGAAGACAGGGTTTTGGGAGGAAATTTAATGGTGTTATTATTTTTAGAAACCATCGTCATCATCATTAACGACAACAGCATCTCCATGATTTCCACCAGCACCACCACAACCACAACCACAACCACCACTATCTCCACTACCACCAACAGTACCTCAACAATTCCCACCACCACCACAATCAGTACAACAACCACCACCACCACTATCTTAACGATTCTTACCGTCACCACCACCACCACCACCACTCACGTTCCTCTCCTCCCCCCTCCCGTGCTATATATAGATGAGCGAGACGACCAAACTGATCGGCACCATCCTGGACGTGCAGCCCCGCATGTCCTCGGGTGGTTCAGGCAAGTCCAACGACGAGATTGCCGACGAACTGGCGCTCAACATCAAGGCAAAGCTCATGGATAAACTAGACATAGAGCTGGCAGCAGCCGAGATGTTCCAGGTGAGTGGACACACTGACAGACACACTGATAGACACACAGATAGACACACACAGATACACACACAGATAGACTAGACATAGAGCTGGCAGCAGCCGAGATTTTCCAGGTGAGTGGACACACTGACAGACACACTGATAGACACACAGATAGACACACACAGATACACACACAGATAGACTAGACATAGAGCTGGCAGCAGCCGAGATTTTCCAGGTGAGTGGACACACTGACAGACACACTGATAGACACACAGA
>NW_004798305.1:82190-84690 GCF_000002075.1 Aplysia californica | reverse complement strand
TATCACTTTTACTCTTTCTCACTTTGTTCAGTTGCAGAGTACCATAATGATTATTTCTAATATTTTTTAGCCCGTCCCCAGGACTTTTAGATTATTTCTAATATTTTCTAGCTCATCCTCTGTATTTTTTAGATTATTTTTTTGTTATCTTCTAGCTCTTCCCCCTGTTGTTTTTTTTTTTAGATTTTTTTTTTTTTTTTTTTGTAGCGCATCCCTAGTATTTTTTAGATTATTTTTATTATTTTCTAGCTCATCTGCACTATTTTTTTAGCTCATTCACAGTATTTTCTAGATATCTCTGTTATTTTCTTGCTTAACCTAATATTTTCTAGCTCTTCCAGAATATTTTCTAGCAAATCCTTACTAGATTATTTTTATTATTTTTTAGCTCATCCCCAGTATTTTTTTAGCTCATCCCTAATATTTTGTAGCTCATCCCCTGTACTTTATAGATCATTTTTAATATTTTGTAGCTCATCCAAAGTATTTTCTAGATAATTTTTGTAATTTTGTAGCTCATCCCCAGTATTTTTTTAGCTCATCCCTAATACTTTTAGCTCATCCCCTGTACTTTATAGATCATTTTTAATATTTTGTAGCTCATCCAAAGTATTTTCTAGATACTTTTTGTAATTTTGTAGCCCATCTCCTGTATTTTCTACATTATCCCCAAATTTGTTTTAGCCCCAGTATTTTCTAGATTGTTTTTTTTATTTTCTAGATCTAGCTAATCTCCAGTATTTTTTAGCTTATCCCTAATATTTTCTAGCTCATCCCAAGTACTTTCCATCCCCTTTTGAATATTTTGTAGCTTATCCACAGTATTTTTAGACCTTTTTTAAAATTGTTTTTTAGCTCATCTCCAGTATTTTTTAGCTCATCCCTAATAATTTTTAGCTCATCCCCAGTGTTTTCTACATTATTCTTATTATTTTGTAGCTCATCTCCAGTATTTTTTAGCTCATCCCTAATATTTTCTAGCTCATTCCCAGTACTTTCTAGCTCATTTTTAATATTTTCTAACTCATCCCCAGTATTTTCTAGATGATCTTTGTTACTTTCTAGAACATCCCTAATATTTTTTAACCCACCCACCAGCATTTTCAATATTATCCCTAATATTTTGTAACTCATTCCCAGTAGTTTCTAGCTCAAATGTAATATTTTCTAACCAATCCCCAGTATTTTTTAGATTATCCTTAATATTATCTAGCCCATCCCTGATTATTTTTAGCTCATCCCCAGTATTTACTAGATTGCTCTTCTTATTTTGTAGCTTATTCCTACTATTTTTGTAGCACTTCCAGAATATTTTCGAGCAAATCCCTCATATTTTATAGCCCTTCTGCAGTAATTTCTAGATTATTTTTAATATTTCCTAACCCTTCCCCAGGTCTTTTTAGCTTATTTTAAATTTTTTTCTAGCTCATCCTCGTTATATTTTAGAATATTTTAAAAATTATTTTCTAGCTCATCCCCAGTATTTTAAGATTATTTTAATTATTTTCTAGCTCATCCCCACTTTTTTTTAGCTCATTCCAGGTATTTTCTAGGTGATCCTTATTATTTTCTATCTCATTATTAATATTTTCTAGCTCACCCCCAGTATTTTCTAGCAAATCCCTAATATTTTCCAGCCCGTCCCCAGTATTTTCTAGATTATCCCTGATATTATCTAGACCATCCCTGATTATGTTTAGATCATCCCCAATATTTACGAGATTATTCTTCTTATTTTGTAGCTCATTCCTAATGCACTTCCAGAATATTTTTTAGCAAATCCCTAATATTTTTTGGGCCAATCCACAGTATTTTTTAGATTATTTCTAATATTTTCTAGCCCGTCCGTAATAATTTTTAGCTCATCCCCAGTATTTTCTACATTATTCTTATTATTTTGTAGCTCATCTCCAGTATTTTTTAGCTCATCCCTAATATTTTCTAGCTCTTTCTCAGTACTTTCTTGATCATTTTTAATATTTTCTATCTCCTTCCCATTATTTTTTAGATGATCTCTGTTATTTTCTAGAACATCCCTAATATTTTTAGCCCATCCCCAGTAGTTTCTGCATTATCCTTAATATTTTTAGCTCATTCCCAGTAGTTTCTAGCTCAAATGTAATATTTTCTAACCAATCCCCAGTATTTTTTAATTTATCCATAATATTTTCTAGCCCATCCCTGATTATTTTTAGCTCATCCCAATTCTTTTCTATCCAACAACTATCGCCTTTATCTCCCCTCCTTCTTTTTTGTGTTTGTTACTCTCTTGTAACACCTCTATTCTTCGGCACTTATATGACCTTATTGTGTTGCAAGTGCCGTAAAACTGTAACTAAAACTATATCCTTAAATACCCCACAACATATTACCATTAAGCATTATTAGTAGTAGAAGCAACGGCTGCAGTAGCAGAAGCAGTAGCAGTAGTTACAGTTATAGTAATAATAATAATAATAGCCTAATAATTTAAAAAAATAATAGCGTAATCATAATGATT
>NW_004798305.1:78775-80338 GCF_000002075.1 Aplysia californica | reverse complement strand
CTAATAATAATAATAATAATAATAATAATAATGATAATGATAATAATAATAGCCTAATAACAATAGTAGCTATAACAATAACAATAATTATAAATGATGGTAATGATAATGATGCTAACTATTTTTTTAAAAAATTAAAAATAATATAAGGTACACAATAATAATAATGATTAAATACCCTCCCCCCAAAGTGTCAGGACCACCGATCATCGGTCGTCAGGGTCGCGGCTGTGGTGTTGCCGCCGATGACGGCCGATCTATGATAATAATTTGCCATAGAAATTGATAATAATTATGCCATCGAAATAGTACAAATAAAACTGCGATTGTGGATGTTGACGAGTAGATCTATATAAGTTTTTAAGCTTAGGCCCTACTGCTCGAACTGTTTTCAAGACCTAGAGTCTTCCTTTACTTTAGTTTTTCACGTCTGCTGAAACTCTGAAAATTGGCATGTTTATTTTACCCTCTTGCCTAGCTCTCAAAGCTGTCAAATCTGCACTTCTCTTTAGATCTAGATCTAGAGAGCCAAACTTGACTTCAAGATGTTTGAACCAGTAGCAGGCTCCTCTGGTTTGTGCACTTTAAGGAGTTGTAGAACTAGAATCTAGATCTGACTTATTTGGATTATTTTCTGGAGATCAAAGTGAAGGAATACCACGACCACGACCATCAACGAAGTGATGAGAGTCAGAGGGAGAGTTCTTGCAAAGTAAGCAGAGGATGGTGTACTCACTGTTAGATCTAGAATCTAGTGTTTGACTAGTTTTGGATCTAGATTCTAGATCTAGGCTTGGTGAAGATGTTTGGCATACAGTACAGGAAAATGCAGACAGGAATAGGCCTTGTTTAACTTGTATAAGTGTATAGGACCCAAATTTCACTGCTAGAGATAGATCTATATTCTAGATCTAGATCTAGATATTATCCCAAAAGGCTAAATATCTCTAGTAGCTAGATCTAGAAGGCCCCCATATAAACTTTGACACTTGCAATGTGATTGATTTTTTTTTTCACTGTTAATTTATGGACGGTGAAATAGCCTATGGACCATTCTCCATCGGGAAACCAATTATGCTAGAACACATCACAGATCAGGGTTTGACTCCCAAGAGGAGGCACATCTAAGTCAGTTTAAATATAAAATAATACAATTTACATTGTTATGTTAGATCTAGAATTAAATCTATAGTCTATAGCCTAGACAAAATTTTCACTTAATTTGACTTATATTTGTTTTTATTTTGTTTCACTTCAAGTTACACCTTAAAAGTATCCTTCAACAAAAGCTTTCAGAAGATCATGTAGGCCTATAGGCTATAGCTCTATAATCTCGACTCAATAGCAGCCTTCAATAATCAATTGCTATTCTTCATTTTCTTATATTTTCGAAACTTTAAATTTGCCTTGACGTGATAAAAATAAAAAAATAAAAAATAATTTAAACGTTTAAAAAGATCATAAGAAAATTATTTAAAAATGTTTTTAAAAAAATATATTAGAAAGATTTGTAGATTAGAAGAATAATAAGAGATAATAAGAAATATTTTTAAAAAATAATAT
>NW_004798305.1:75612-76743 GCF_000002075.1 Aplysia californica | reverse complement strand
TTCAGAGGAAATTATACTTTTATTGTCATTATTATTATTATTATTATTATTATTTTTATTTACAGTACTGGTCAGATATTTTATTTTTTATCGTTAGTGCCATAGTAGTTACAGCAGCAGCAATATTTTTATCCTGATGATAACTGTTGCGACTGTTTCCCCCCACAGGCCAGATGAACTCGACAGTTCCCATGATGCACATGGAGCCTAAGATGGACTACGTGCCGGACGAAGCTCTGTACTCGGCGCCGCTCTACAAGACGTCTGCCCGTGCCGGGGTGCTGTCCACTACTGGTCAGTGGGTTGTGTTAGTGGCGTGTTATTGTTCGTGCGTTGTTGTTGACGTGTTACTGTTGGTGTGTTACTGTTACTGTTGGTGTGTGTTCGTTATTGTTACTATTATTATTAGGCTATTTTTATTATTATTGGGATATCATTATCATTATTATTATTATTATTAAAAACTATTTTTATTAGGCTTTTATTATTAATAGTATTATTTTAATAAATATTTTGAAATATTTTTTAGTGGGCGTTATTGTTGGAAGGTTTGAAGAATGCCTTCGGGAAAAATGACGAAATGACGCATTTTGCACTTAAGGCAACCCCCCCCCCCCCCCCCTTCTCAGAAACACATCTTTGTAAGTGTAAACGTTCATAAAATTATAATTATTACCAACATAAGACTGATATTTCACATTTATACATCTATATAATTAAGTAGCATGCTGAATGCAAAAATGCCATAAATTTTCTATGCTTAAAAGTATTTTGTAAGCTAGATCTTACCATAGAGGCCAGAAAAATTTACCATAACTTTTATGATTTTGCACACACTTGTGTCCCATTTTATTTGGTCCTTTTTTTTCTCTATAAATCTTACCCTATTGTGTATTACTAAATGCATCCTCTCCCTCCTCCCCTCCCCCCAGGTCACTCGACCAACTACGTGGTGGCGGTCCAGCTGCCCTCTGTCCACCCACAGGACTACTGGATAGCCAAGGGAGCCGCCCTGCTTTGTCAGCTCAGCGAGTAGATCACACCGATTGTGTGTGTGGGAGGGGGGCTCTGTCTGTCGCGCATACATGTATACACACACACACACCTACACACACACAAATGTACACACAC
>NW_004798305.1:73566-74834 GCF_000002075.1 Aplysia californica | reverse complement strand
GTGGTGGTCTCTTTCTGTCTGTCTTCTGTTTGATAGACAGAGGATTGATACTTGTACATATTTAATTTTTGCGGTAATCTGGCTTTTTTATCCATTTTAGAAGACATTTCTGTGTGGATTTTACTGGAATACGACAGCCAAAGGCACACAAAAAATATGTAAATTTCCAGTTTCCGAGGACTTTCAAGCTTTGAAAATCATAAAACTTTGGCGGCCATTATCTCGTGAATTTTACCTATGATAGGACCCCCTCATTTTTCAATTTCAAATTATTTCTCGACTTCTACAAAAATGGGTTGGGTTTTTTTTCATTAAAAGCAGAGACAAAATGAGAGACAGAGGACTGATATTTGTACATATTTAATGACTTGATGAATATGCAACAGTTGAATGAATTCTAATGATGCCTCCATTACTGTTGAATTATATGTATATTTAAATGATAACTATGTGATAACTTGGCACTGGTACTGTGATATTTATGTGATAACTTGGTATTGTTCCTGTGATCTTTCACGGAGTGACGAACCGTCTTGAGACTGGATGAGAGATAGATACAGAAGTAGACAAATTATGTTCAACTTTCTGGAGAAATGCGATTCCTGATACACACGATGGAAATATCTCCTACTTGTCTGAGCGGGTTAGAAAATTACAGGTACAATTTTTTAATTTAAAAAAAAATTGTCGTGTGACAAAAATAGAACAGGTTCAGTGGTTTTTTTTGGGGGATTGGTTTCTTGGGTTTTTTTGGGTGTTTTTTTGTTTTTTGTTTTTGTTTTTTGTTTGTTTTTGTTTTTGATGCATATAATCATGAATGATAATGTTATGTGCATACACAAAAAAGGGTATTCTAATATAATGTTTGTGTTTGATACTCTATCATATTTCATGCAGGTTTATATAACAGAGACTGATACTCCATCATATTTCATGCAGGTTTATATAACAGAGACTGATACTCCATCATATTTCATGACTTGAAGTGTGGCTCTCTGCTTTGTAAGACTAAAGTCAATTTCACAAATTCCTTTTTCTTTTTTTTTTTTTCTTAAAAATTTTTTAATAAAAAGATTGATTTCCCTGTGTCTGTAATACTTGACACTGAGAGAGGAATCTAACTATCAGTAGGCTATGTAGGAAGTCAAACTTCTGAAATGACTCACCGAATTTGAGGAGAAAAAAACAAAAAATCCCAAGACATGATCATAACGGCCAAGTCTTATCTTTATGGTATTGGTACATGGTCATTTTGATTCCCCCCCCCC
>NW_004798305.1:69045-73466 GCF_000002075.1 Aplysia californica | reverse complement strand
TTTTGGTTCACCTAGTAGGTATCACCGAGACTGACAGTGGTTTTTCATGACAATGTATGATCTAAGACTTTGTATTTGCTCTCCATAACTATTGCTTTCCTTTTTTCCTTATTTTTTTTTTTTTTTAAAAATGATATTTATGTGATAACTTGGTATTGTTCCTGTGATCTTTCACGGAGTGACGAACCGTCTTGAGACTTGAGACTTCGGGATGAATTTCTTCAAGCAAGTTTGTATAGAGACAGAAATAAACAACTGACATTTACGTCACAGGTGAAGTGTAGTGCCCATGGAAACAACTGTTTGTTGTGTGTGCCGACTAAGAAAGTGGAACTAAAGATGTGGGTCATGTCATTGGTAGATGATAGGTACTTACCACAAACATATAAGACAGTTTCCAGGAGGGATGGGAGTTGGTTTGTTTGGGGGGTTTTTGGGGGGAGGGGTTTCAGAGTATAATCATGATTGATAAAGGTATGCACACCACACAAACATGTATATTATGTGTGTATTGGATACTCCATCATATTTCATGCAGGTTTATATTTATTATTATTACAGAAGTTATAACTGAAGGTTCTCTGCTCTGTAAGACTAAAGTCAATTTCACAAATTCCTTTTTCTTAGACAAAAACACAGTTTAAAAAAAAATAGAAATCTAGTTTGGTTTTTTTATTTAAAAATTATATTTTTTTAAAGCAGTTTTTAAAAAAGATGAATTTATGTGTTCTTCTAATATGATAATAAGAGAGCAAACAAAGTAGCGACATGTGGGAAGTCAAAACTTCTAGAATGTTGTTCCGTCTTTGAGGAAGAAAAGGCAATGTAAGAGCTGATCACAGTGGTAAAGTCTTTTATCTCTATTGATGGATTTGCAATAATATCCTCATTGTAACTGTTCCACCCCTCCCTCCCTCCCTCCCTCCGTACCCCCAAAAAACAACAAATTTTAATCATGTGTTATGAAGAAAGGCGAGCTCTTTTGAAAGATAGAGAGAGCGGAGAAGAGGCAAGTGGAGGTTTTGTTGTCGTGTTACGACTGTCGTCTGTGAGCTGGACAGCGGGAGGGGGCGGCTGGCGGGTGGTCGAGGTGCGCCCGGTCAAGCCAGTCAGATGATGATACAAGCTTGCCTAGTTGTTGGTTTTTTTCGGGGGTTTTTTTCTGTTTCTCATTTCTTTTCTATGTGAAGTTTTCCTGAGAAATAGAATATCCATTGTCTGTTTTGTTACAGTTCTTGTACTATTTCTCCCAATAAACTTGTAAGATTCCAGTTTGTTCCCAGCATAGACTGCGTGTTCCACTCTTGCATATTTCTGGCACCGGTGTAGTGGAGTCCGCTTAAACAAAACTGCCGAACGCGGTTATTCCGAAAACAGCCGTAAACCGAAAGAAAATAGAATCCTGCATGGTTTTCTTTTTATCTTCACTAGTTGAACTGGAGAAAATCTGGCGGTCCTCCTGATTGTGGTTTGTGCGGACTCCACTGTGTACCTGTACCTGTCGTCTAGTTGGACTTGTACCAAATGTACTGTTTTCTTTTGTTGTTATGTCGGGGTACCGAGCGGCTCTTTCAACACAGAACTGTGGCAGAGCTGTGGAGGAGACTCGACCTCCAGACACAACACGCACGTCTCAAAGAGGATCCAGCCACGTGGGGGAGAAAGCTTGGTAAACTCCCACGTTATGGGATCGAACCCGTGCCATATGCACCATAAACAAGCCAGAAGGATGGAGAATGAGCCGACTACATTAGTCAGTGTGGCTTGCTGAAAGAGTTATGGCGAAAAATAAGCCAAGGGGAAATATATTGGGACGGGAGACGAAAGTGAAAATAAAAACAAGGGAGGTAACAAAGGAGGTGACAGAAGGACACACAAAACCTGAGTTAGTTCCCTTTCCAAAATACGATTATCTAATTACCTCCCTTGTTTTTACCTCCCCCTTTCACCTGATCAGTAGGTTATCTCCCCCTTTTTCACGACTTTTGTCTGGAGTTATCTCCCCTTTTTGCATTGTTTTAAAAAATGAAGAAAAAAAATCCGACCCAATTTTTTTCCTTCTGCTTTTTTTCAGATTTTTTTTTTCTTTAAAAAAAAATTGAGGTAGAAATGGGCAGATAACTCCTGGCAACTTAAGGCACAATTTGGTAAAATCGTGGTTAGTTCCCCTGATTTAACCATTTATCTTATTACCTCCCTTGATATTATCTCCCCCTGTGCCCTCATCAGTAGGTTATCTCCCCCTTTTTCACGACTTTTGTCTGGAGTTATCTCCCCCTTTTGTCCGGGTTTTAAAAAGAAAAAAAAATAAGGAAAAAAAAGAAACCACCCAATTTTTTTCTTTTTTAAAAAAGCTATAAAAGGGGGAGACAACTCCAGACAAAAGTCGTGAAAAGGGGGGAGATAACTCCAGACAAAAGTCGTGAAAAAGGGGGAGATAACCTACTGATGAGGGCACAGGGGGAGATAATATCAAGGGAGGTAATAAGATAAATGGTTAAATCAGGGGAACTAACCACGATTTTACCAAATTGTGCCTTAAGTTGCCAGGAGTTATCTGCCCATTTCTACCTCAATTTTTTTTTAAAGAAAAAAAAAATCTGAAAAAAAGCAGAAGGAAAAAAATTGGGTCGGATTTTTTTTCTTCATTTTTTAAAACAATGCAAAAAGGGGAGATAACTCCAGACAAAAGTCGTGAAAAAGGGGGAGATAACCTACTGATGAGGGCACAGGGGGAGATAATATCAAGGGAGGTAATAAGATAAAAATGGTTAAATCAGGGGACCTAACCATGTTTTTACCAACTTTTGTCTTAAGATGTCTAGAGTTGTCTCCCCATTTTGAACCTCATATTTTTTTTAAAAAGCAAAAAAAACAAAAAACACCCATTTTAAAAAAATAATAAAATTGGGTAGGATTTTTTTTCTTTCTTTTTAAAAGTGCACAACGGGGGAGATAACTCCAGACAAAAGGCGTGAAAAAGGGGGAGATAACCTACTAATCAGGTGAAAGGGGGAGGTAATAAACAAGGGAGACAACTAATCAATAGTTTTCAAAGGGGAGTCAACCCGAAAACTGGAGTGAAGGTAGGTAACTTCCAAAGTAGAAAGGGTTTAACAAAAACACCAGAAAAAAGGAAGCCACACAGAAACTGTAATAAAAGAATTCCAACAAGCAGGGGTAAATAGACAACAGGTTTTATTTCAACTTTTTAAAAGTAATTTTGTCAATGCAACACAGTTCAAAATGAGCTGCCTAAAGCCCAGTTCATGACAATAGTATGATCATCAACATCACATGACAAATAGAATACAATCAATGCTTAAGGATGGTGATGTGTAGTTTAATCAAACACAAATTACATTTCTAATAATTATATAAAATTGTTGCTCTCAACTGAGCAGCCTTCAATAACTCTGCAAAACCCATATTAGTTCAGAATTCATTTTAGAATTTCAATTAAGACAGATTATATTAAATTATATAGGTTAGATGTTTTTGTTTTTTTAAACGTACGCCAAAACCATAACACATTATTTATTTCAAAAACAAAAACAAAAAACATTACAAAACTCCAGCTAGGACACATGTGTTGTACACACCTTCCAGTTTATCTTTCAAGTTTCCCATGTGCTCAATGTGGCCGGACCACCGGCAGCACAGACAACATCAGGCTGATACATGGGAGAATTCCTCCCAAAACACGCCCCAGGATATACGAGTCCAGAGTCCACCGTGTTGATTGTAATTGGTTTTTTTCCATCTTTCATGTCATGGATATTTGCTGGATGTGGTGGAAAATATACTTCGTCTTTAACAAACCCCCACAAGAACTGGCTATTCTATTTACCGCCCGCAGGTTCGAATGAGTTCATTTTTTAAGATGGAAAACCGCCCCACTGGCATCTCTGGGTTCGAGTTTATCTGAATCAAAATGAGCCTCAGTGATGGACTGGTAGGAGAGGGGCTAAAGACCTCGCTCTCTCAGGTTCTCTGTGGTTGCCAGATCCCGCGACCTCTCTAAGTGTGATTTTTTTTAAAATAATAATTTATTTTATTAATTAAAAGTTTGTTTTGTTTTGTTTTTTTGTTGTTTTTTTTGGGGGGGGGATATTAAATGCTTCACCACTTCCATCAAACATCGATGACATGAAAGTTGAAACAACAGTAACAATCAACACAGTGGACTCAGACATCCTGAGGTGCGTTTGGGAGGAATTCTCCTACAGTGTATCGGCCTGTTGTGGTCTGTGCTGCCAGTGGTGGACACATTGAGCAATTGGAAAACTTGAAAGTAAAAAATGAAAGGTATGTACAACACATGTGTCCTAGCTAAAATTTTCTATTGTTTTTTGTTTATGAAATATTGGGTGATGATTTTGGCGTATTCTTTTTTAATCACCTAGTGTATGTATTTTAAT
>NW_004798305.1:62264-65866 GCF_000002075.1 Aplysia californica | reverse complement strand
CACATATATATATATATATATATATCTAAAGGGGTAGCGCTCACCTCGGGGACATTTTCTGCTCAAAACCTTTAATATGCCATGGTCACTTTACGAGAAACAAGGGCAGATAATACTACTACTACTATTACTACTAAGTATATGGCATGTACATAGCGCTCAACCCCGATAAAAGTACACCGGCTCAGAGTGCTGCACAGTACAACAGTGACATAGAAACAGTACATTGTGTTCTCACCAAGAGAAAGTCCCTCTCTAAATTATATTTATCTCATTAATTAACTTAATTAAGAAGGTGGGGCGCCAGCTGAAGGCTATCTCGCTTATTAGTGGATCAAATGTTACCAAATTTCAAACATGTAACAAGCATAGTAAGAAGTCTTAAAATCCACAATCAAATTTGAGGAAAAAAATTCGTTTCCATGGAAACGGCGGCCATATTGGATTTTGTTGGAAAGTCTTACGTAATTAATATTGTATTTTTGCATACATCTGGGCAGACAATAGATCTACAAATCTGAGTGATGAATTTTTCCTACACGTACTAGAACATTTGTTATGAATTGTTTCCCTGAGGTAGTATTCACGTTTGCAAAAAATCCGCCAAAATCCACACTTCAAACACTTCCAAGGAAAAACCATTCCATATATCAAAACTTCATCCTACAACGTTGTAGTATTACATCTTTTCTTCATTCTGTGAACATTTCATGAACACTGGATGAAGAATGGTGGCGTTATCCTTTTAAAAGTATATAGAAAAAACACATTTCGAGAAAACGGGCGATAAAGAAAAATAAAAGACTGACTTTATGAGGAAATGGTGGGTGACAAACATGCCCGGTATGGGAAGAAATTAGGCTTTAGGGGGTTCTTATGCGATGAAATAGTTGTAAAAGAGACTGAAGAAGCTAAAAATGCCTACAACTTAAAATGTAAGTTTTGAGCTGAATCAGGAGTTTCGGAGTACAGTAGCTCCCCCTGAAAACAAAAATGACTTAAGCTGACATTTGAATGAATTAAAAGATTTGATCTCTCTTCAACTCCGGGCCAAAACACTCCCGACCTTCTGTCTACAACAGCTGGCTTGTTTCTTTCCTGCGGTATATCAGGGCCAGCCTCTCTCTCTCTCTCTCTCTCTCTCTCTCTCTCTCTCTCTCTCTCTCTCTCTCTCTCTCTCTCTCTCTCTCTCTCTCTCACCCATCCAACTAGACTGTAGACCTTGTTCACTTTCCTCTGACCGTGTCAGAAAATGTCTAGCTCTTGTGAGGCGTGCTGACAAAATGACTTACTTCTCGTCATCAAAGAATACAGACATTGGCAAACAATAGACACAAGGGTAATATGTGTAGATTCTAAACCAATGCCATTCTCTCCAAGTATAACGTGGCTTTTGTCATCTCCTACTTATGAATTGTAGCAATCCAACGTACAAATCTGACGCATCCATTTCTATCGGGCTAATATTCGAGAAGTGGAATCTAACTCATTTTGTCAGTACGACTCACATTGATTCATTTACCAACGCCCACAAAACGTTGCATGGCACTTCTACAAGCCAGCAACCAGACAAAGTGTTGGTTTGTTTTAAAGTTTGATCCAGTTATCAAAACGTTTTTCTCTTTGAACCCTATATAAAAAACCGCTCTTTGGATGCACACACAGGATCACTAATATAATGACTTACAGTAACCTAGCCCACAAATTGGTCATTTTGAGACAGCGACACCACCCTGACCCCACATTTCACTGTAAGCTTGAAGATTTCATCCCCCGACCGTCTAGACGTCTCCACGTGCTCCACGTGAGTCTCGAAAAGCACTCACTCCATCTCTTGAATCGTGTTTCTTAGGCGTACGTTCGAGTGTGATGTTGAGGAAAATAGTAATATGTCAACTTTTTTATAGTTTATGTGTGTGCTGTAAATCCCGTATTCTTTTTTTTTGTGTATGTGTTTTTGTTTTTGTTTTTAGTTGTTGTTTTTTGTGTGTTTTGTTTACCCACTTTAGGCTTACGTCAAAGAAAACGTGTCGGAACCTTAGTTTGCATTGATCTTTATGAATGGCCTTTTCGACTCTGTTGGTCATCCAACGTGCAGACCCGTGTGCAAAGACCTGAGAAGACCAAACAGCGATTTGTGGGCAGCGAGATGAAATCAGGCGATCATCAAAATAAGGAAATCCGAGAAATCAACAGTTTTCAGCGGGTTCTGCAATTTTTTCATATTTTTGGTTTTTGGCTCAACACTTTTTATATCTATTGAAAAACACATTTCTGTAAAGATTTCAATGAAAAAGTTGATAAAGGGCACAACAAATGTAAATGATTTGTCTCCAACGTCTCTCTAGCTATGTAAGACACCAGACTTTGGCGGCCATTTTCTCGACAATTTTGCCTCTGACATCAGGCCACCCCCACCTCCTTCAATGGTAAATATTATCTCGACCACTATTCAAGATAGATGGGTATTTTTTTTTATCCCAAGCAAGACAAAAGAAAAGCTTTATAACGGCACCAATAGGTACATATACACACACATTGACCAGCACCTGATTCCAGCACGTCATGAACATTTCATTTTATCTTGCTTTAACCGCTGTCAGACGAAAGTGAACAAGTTATAGCTAAAGTCGGGGCCAACAGTTTCAGACCACCCTCCATTAACGTGCATTTTCTCTTTCATTTAAAAGTATTGCATTATTTACTTGTTCATACATTTTAAAATTACTTTCACCATTTTTGGTCTACAGCATCATACGCTTGGAACGAATGTTCTTAAGAATTCAGTAAGTACTTTAACCCTATCCATACGACGTGGGAACTCTGTGCCACCACTTTCCAAAGAGGAAATTTACTCGTCAACCCGATCCGTACGCTTTGCATAGCAGTCTGTCAAAATGATTTTAGAGAAATACTGAAAGTTTCAAAGAGATCTTCGTACTAGAAGTATTCTAAAATGTAAAGAATACAACCCTGGGGGTACAAAATGACCACAGGGAGTACGGATAGGGTTAATGGCTATGAGGCTGTTTGAAAGTATTTTAAAAAATCAATAGATCTAAATGTATCAAAAATAGCGCAAAAATCCCCACTTAGTGACACACAAAGTGCCCAAAGAGTGGCTCCTTGCTGTGTGAACTTTTTCATAGCGTGAGATTTCATCTCAAACAGGCTATAGCATTCAAGACAACGGTACACAATTTTGCTGGATCCTAGTTTGAGCAGAAGATACGTGGTCGTCCCAGGAAAACATCAGCCAGATATGACGTGCACCTCGTGAAAAACCATTGTCCAGGTGTCACCTACAAGTTTTTTACAAGACAACCAGAGCTACGACATTACTTCGGGAAGGTACAAAAGTGGATTGTTTAACACTTTCATTTCGGTTGGATGATGAATCCGGGCTAAAAATGTAAAAAAAATAAATAAATAGGGTGGTCTTAAACTTGACTGCATAAATAACCATATACCGCCAGTTTGGGGGATGAGATGGTACACAGGCTCCTAAGCGGTTTACAATGCAACAGTAACTGGGAGTACATGTAGACCTATTTCATTTCTGTCCACAACACACACTGACTGATGCAACAGTCAACTCCCCC
>NW_004798305.1:55455-57980 GCF_000002075.1 Aplysia californica | reverse complement strand
CCCTCACACACACACATTAATATAGATGATCCGTAACCAAATAGCCTAATCTTACGTAGAAACTGTATAAATCTAGCGGGGCGGAACCCCCCGACGTCACACAAATCACGCTCAGCAAAAACTGATTTTTGCGCTCAGAGCTGGGGGGTTTTCCTTACGGAATTTTCCGAACCGGAATCTTTGGCGAGGGAAAACAGTTCTATTTATAGGTCACAGATGGCAGTACCATTGCTCGCCGGGCTGAGCTGGCCGAATCAGACAATGTTTCTGATTCATCGTCATCACAAGTACATAATGTACCAGATCGGGAGCAGACGTCGGCGACCTTGGTTCACCCTTCATCTCTTTGATTGGAAGCTCTGATAAAAACAATTGGGCCTATAATTTACATCACCCATTTTTGTAACATCTCTAGTATTGTGCTATATATTTATTTATGTATCTAGTTATTTGTCTATTCACATGGACATGAACACTGAAAGTCGCATCTATTCAAAATATTGAGTTGTTTCGGTCTGAGTCTCTTTGCTTTATTATAATAATCAAATATCGAATATCTTTATATTGAAGTTATAAGATTCAGAAAAATAAACAGTCTTAGCCAACTTCTGGTAAAACCAGTTCTTCGTATGACACGTCAGTGGAGACTACACAACACTACAATAACTGGATGGCTTTTACTCCGAGTAATGGCCGCCAAAAATTACCCAAACTCTGTAGAATAGTAAGAGGTTTGTGCCAAAGTTGTTAACTTTTTTTTAACGTTTTGTTTTGCTCTGTGTTTTCTGACCCCTTCAATTATGGGACAAATTTGATAAGAGAACAACATTTGTGATAAAATAAGGAATATAACAACATGTTCAAATGTTACCTCCCTTCACGTCTTATGGTGGATGCCCTCGTGTGGTATGCTCCTTTTTTTAAAACATCAAACATCTATCGTCCTCATTTCTCTTTCTTAAAAAAAAATTGTACATTAATTTCTAGAGCACCCACCAACTACCCACTTATGACACCTTCTTTGGCACTTAAATGACCTGATTGTGTTGCAAGTGCTGCAAAACTCTTACGTTAAAAAATAAATGGACCCTATCTTCAAGATCGTTTGGCCAGGAAGTTGAATAAGGCTTCTCGCATTCCGCATGTGAAAAGATCTGACCCTGCAACGTCCAATAGCCTTCTGGTTTGGCTTAGGTAAGAGTTTTACGGGCCCTTGCAGCTCAATTAGGTCATAGAAGAGCCGAGGATTTAGAGGTGTCACGAGAGAGTAACAAAGACACACACAAAGGGGAAGATAGGAACAGTTAATGAAAGAAAGGAAAGAAGGAAAAAAACCACACCGGAGCACCCGCCAACCAATCACATATTCAGATCGATTGTTTTCATCAAATAGATTATCATTGGTCGCTTTGAAGGACAAGCGGACTATCTCAGATTTCGGGGGTTTCCAGAAATCTTGACCTACACCAAAAGTGGTCATTGCCCTACCTATAGGAGAAGTTTGGTGTCATTGGTGAGTAGATTTGTTTGGTTATAGGGAACATTTTCTTTGCCTTTTAAAGAGACAGAACAAGGGGCAAAAACTTATCCTTCGATTTTCTCAGAACAGCATTTCTCGGGATAGCCCCTTTGTGATTAAAAGCGACAAATTAACAAATTTAAATGTATCAGATCGTGACCTAGAAAGATAAATACATTGTTAATGAACAGATAATACACTGTGCGTGAGTGTATCGGCCTGAGAAAGTTGTCGGAAATTTGCAGCTGCTGGGACTTCTGCTACTACTGCTACTACTACGACTTTTGCTACTACTACTACTACTACTACTACTACTACTACTACTACTACTACTACTACTACTACTACTACTACTACAACTACTACTTCACTACTACTACAGTAACATTACTACAACAACTACTACTTACTACTACTAATACTACTATTACTACTACTACTACTACTACTACTACTATTACTATTACTACTACTACTACTACTACTACTACTACTACTACTACTACGACTACTACGACTACTACGACTACGACTACTACTACTACTACTACTACTACTACTACTACTACTACGACTACTACTACTACTACTACTACTACGACTACTACTACTACTACTGCAACACAAACAAAAACAAAACAAACAAAAAAATACAGAAAAAAGAAATCACAACAACCACTAAACAAAAACAAAAAAGAAAAAACTACACCGACGAATAGTGTGCCGGCCACCAGCAGCACCGCCACAAGGATGTTCCCACTGACGTCACGACTCGGCGTGTCCCACATCGAGGCTAGCGCGCGTGGCGTGGGCCAAGGGGCCGAGACAGAGAGAGAGAGAGAGAGGCCGGGGTGTCTACGTGACTGTCCGCACGTCCCCTCCGCTCACACGACGGGGGTTTCCCAGCTCTGACGTCACACAAACTCACACCCCCACCACTCCCCACTCCTAACTCCCCAAAGATTTCACAACCGAACCCTTTTTCTTCGCTTCTCTCCCCGACTCC
>NW_004798305.1:52994-55067 GCF_000002075.1 Aplysia californica | reverse complement strand
TAGTTTCAATGTAACCATATCACCCCCTAGTTTCGATCTCTCCCTCTCTCTCTCTCTCTCTCTCACACACACACCCGCCAGTCGCCCGCCCATATTTCCCCACTGCGTGTCGATCTCCCGCCTCTATCTCCCGTCCCTATCTGATTCTCCCGTCCCTAGGTCACCTTCCTTGATACAAACTATTTCATTACCGCTCCCCCAGCCCAATCACACAAAGCACCCAACCCTTCCACCGGACCAGCAAAACAAAACACTTGTAAAAAAAATAATAATAAAGCGACCAAAACCCGCACGCCAGTGTATGAGAAGGACAACAATTAACTAGATCTCGAGCGCGTGTTTAGATCTAGTAGAAATTATCGCGGCGGAGAACTCAGAAGCGATCAGTCACCGCTCTGGGAAGGAAGGACGGACGTTTCGCGCGCGGCTACAACTGATAAACTCCAGAACAAGGAGAAGAAGAAGAAAAAGGAAGAAAAGAAGAAAAACAAAAAAAGTCTTATAAATAAAGCCAAAACAAAACAAAAACAAGAAAAACAAAACTACCAAGAATTTTTATTTATAGTTCCGGATCAAAAGCTTGGCGTACGTGCGTGCGTGTGCGTGTGCGTGTAGAGAGGGTCCTTGCTTGGCGCGGTGTGAGAGTTCCCGGTTGGTCATTCACAACCCAGAGCCGCTACTGAAAGCTACCCTGACTGTGTGGTGCGCCTCTTTTTCGTTGACCTTCCACTTTCGATTTTTCTGATAACTTCAGGTAAGATTGACATTTGTGGTTCCTTTTTTTGTATCTTTTCCGTTTCTTTTTGTTGTTTCTTTTTGTTGTTGTGTTGTTTTTTTCATTTGGATTTTGGTATTGCTGATTGATCTGGGTTTGTTCGTTTTTTCCGTCTCACTGTTGCTTCTTAGTTCTTTGGGTTTTTGTTAATTAAAAAAAAACTTTTGGTTTATTTCTTTTTGTATGGATTCCATTCGTTTCTCTTCTGTCGCTCCTTTCCTTTCTGTTCTTATTAATTTGTATTTCTTTCTGTTCAAACATCTTTCATTCTTTTGTTCTGTCCCTCCTTTCCCCTCTCTGTTCTTAGTATTTTCTTTCTTTCTTTTCGAACATCTTTCTTTCTCTCCTCTCCCTCCTTTCCCCTCTGTACTTATTTTTCTTTCCTTACTCCGATTTTTTACTTCTTAAACGTTTTACTATTTTGTTTTCTTTATTTACCCGTTCCTTTGTGTCGTTTTCCTATGTAGGCCTACTTGTGTTCTCTCTCTCTGCCTCGCGTTCTCCTGATTGTTATCACTCTATTTTTCCACCCTTTGTCACTATAAAGAAAAATCCTTTTCAGGTTTTCACATTATTGCTTCTTCATTCATATCTAGATTTTTAAAATTTTAAACAAAATTATTTATTTATGTATTTATTTCCTTGTAACTGTTTTAAGTAGATCTAGCCCGTTTAAATATAGATGTATGTCCGACCTGCAGCATTCAGAACCATCACACACACACACACACACACACACACACACACACGTGACAGCACACACACACACAGAACCATCACACACAAACCACAAACTCCAACTTGTGTCTATTTCCGTGTGCCCATGTCGTTGTCCGCCTTTTTAACGTTTGGAATACAGACAACATGACTGAATAATTTCTATTTATAACGAAGTTATGATTTTTTTTTTTTAATTACTTGCCCCAAAACAGCGCCTCTTCACGTTAGTGGGCCCTAAAACTGTAGAATTTAGTTGAGTTTTTGTAGAGGTTTTACGGCGCTCGCAACTGCATAAGGTCATATATATGAGCGCCAGAAGATTAGAGGTGTTACAAGAGAGTAACAAACATAAAAAGAAGGGGAGAAAAGGACGATAGATGTCTATTGGAAAGAAGAAGCAAACCACACCGGAGCACCCACCAACCACCCACATAGTGTACAGAGTACCACTAGCGACACTGCCAAGAGTTCTAGTAACGTTATCATTGACAAGCTGTTCAACTCTACTAGGTCTAAAGAGCAATAGTTTACAGGAGACCCAGAGAGAGGGGAGAGGGAGAGAGAGAGAGAGAGAGAGA
>NW_004798305.1:48984-50246 GCF_000002075.1 Aplysia californica | reverse complement strand
TTATCTGCTTGAGTGGTGTGTGAGTGTGGAGAGTGGAGAGATAGAGGGGGAGGTGAGGGAGAGAGGGAGAGAGGGGGAGAGAGGGAGAGAGACAGAGAGAGAGAGAGAGAGTGAGAGAGAGAGAGAGGGCAGAGGAAGAGGGAGAGACAGAGGGAGAGACAGAGGGAGGGACAGAGGGAGAGAGGGAGAGAGGGAGAGAGACGGGCGGAGAGAGAGGGAGAGACAGAGGGAGAGAGAAGGAGGGGAGGGGGGTAAGTAGTTTTCGCACACCTTTATCTCTATCCTCATCCATAATAAAAAAAAGAAGGGGAAAAAAGCAAAACAAATCAAAGTCCAAAACAAGAAGTTCAAGACACGGTACATGCACTTGGTTTCTAATCATTCCTTTTTAAAAATTTTTGTTTTTTGTTCTGTAATCGGAAGAGGAATAAGTAATGTCAAAAGCCAGCGCAGCCTATAACTATAACTACATGGACTAGAGTCTACAGCTTGAGAAACACTAGAACCGCGCACGTTCGAAAAAAATATTTTATAAATCAAAGCCACGTACTTTTGAAAGATATCGATACAATTTGAATATAAGAGATTATCAAGGCACTTGCAAGGCAAATAGGTCGTATATGTACCGGAGATTAGAGAGTAACATACAAAGATCAGAAGGAGGAAAGATAAGGATAAGGACAATAGATGTTTGATAGGAAGAAAGAAAGAGCAAACTACACCAGAGCACCCTCCAACCGTTCACAAGAAGGAGAGATAAGGGCGATATAGAAAAGAAGTGACAAACCACACCGGAGCACCCGCCAACCACCCACAACCCAGAGGTCGGTCAGGTGACCTCGTTCTGTCCATGTCCCAAAAGTGAATCCACGGTCTTACTTCCTTATGCTTCACTTGTTGTCGCCAGTTTGGACTTTTTGGGGTTTTTCATTTTGTTTTACGTTTAGTTTTCGGTTCGCCTTTTTCTTCCAATGTGCCATTTACGCCATTTTCATCATGACACTGCATGTATTACACAGACAGAGAGAGAGAGAGGCGGTTTGTTTAGACAGCATGAGCAAATCACGTACACGTAACGCTAGCAAACACAATAATTTGTCTAATCTTTGGTCCCTTTTGCCGGATCAACAGATAGACTACCCGGATATATATCCCTACACCTCTGTCTCCTCCCAACGCCGTCCTCTCTACCTTTCTCTGTTTCTGTTTCACTCTCTTTCTCTACTTCTCTCTCTTTCCCTCATCCCCCCTCTTTCCTTCTC
>NW_004798305.1:42869-44180 GCF_000002075.1 Aplysia californica | reverse complement strand
AGAGAAAAGTAGAAGAGAGAGAGAGAGGGAGAGAGGGAAGTAGAAGATAGAGAAAGAGAGAGAGAGGGGGGGAGGGGGAGGTGCAGAGAAATTAATCAGGAGCAATCCACACCAGAGCAGCCGCAAACCACCCACCTAATATGTTGACGGATGAACACTTTGCTAGATAGAATTGGACCGGTGTGACCCGCCCATAAGGCACGCGTGAATACAGAGATCTTACGGCGAACCCGTGTGTCACCGCCTTTACAGTCAAACGTTTGACGTATACACAGGCAGTTCGTTTTTGTAAGAGTTTTACGGCACTTGCAACACAATAAGGTCATATAAGTGCCTAAGATTAGACGTGTTAAGACAGAGTAACAAACATAAAAAAGAAGGAGAGATAAAGACGATAGATGTTTGATAGGGAAGAAGGAACAAACCATACCTGAGCACCCGCCAACCACCCACACACAGGCAGACAAATACCCCAACAAATACACTGCAGTGTGAACGCACCTTTACATTACAATGTCTATAAATAGCCCCACAAATACACTGCAGAGTGAACGTACCTTTATACACAATGTCTATAAAGAGCCCGACAAATACACTGCAGTGTGAACGCACCTTTACAACACAATGTCTATTAAATCCCGTCGACATCCCAAGGATACCAGGGGAGGGAAAAAAGACAAAGTAAAGTAAGTCTATTAAACAACAGACAAATACACTCCATGTGTGAATGTCCCTTTACAATACAATGTCTATAAATAGACAGACAAATACACTCCATGTGTGAATGTGCCTTTACAATACAATGTCTATATAAATAGACAGACAAATACACTGCAGTATGAACGCACCTTTACAACACAATGTCTATTAAATCCCGTCGACATCCCAAGGATACCAGGGGAAGGGAAAAAGGAAAAAGTAAAGTAAATCTATTAAACAACGGACAAAAACACGTTAGTGTGAATCTACCTTAACTATACAATGTCTATAAATAGACGACGAGAACACTCTTCAGTGTGAACGTACCTTTATACACAAATAGCCAGACAAATAGCCAGACAAATACACTTCGGTGTGAGCGCCCCTTTATACACAATGTCTATAAACAGACCAACAAAATACACGTCAGTGTGAACGTACCTTTGTTGGTGGATTTTGTATTCTTTGAGTAAAGAGAAGATCATCGGCACAATAATGGACATTTCATGGCCAGAAAAAGTAAGACAGACAGACAGACAGACAGACAGACAGACAGACAGACAGACAGACAGACAGACAGACACACACACACACACACACACAGAAACAACA
>NW_004798305.1:36596-37878 GCF_000002075.1 Aplysia californica | reverse complement strand
AACCGGGTGCAGTGTGATAACAAGATTTTTGTCCCAGCAGTTCGGTGAGGTTTTTGTCTTGTTTTTTTTTCTTTCGTTCAACTCGTTCAGCAAATATGATGTTATCAGAAAAGTCTGCACGGGTACCACGAGTGTCAAAAGCCCCAGGTCCCAGCTGTGAGGCTAGTGTATCATAACCTGCCCTAACGGTGCATGCAACTAAATATCTTTGTTACACTCATGTGACAGTCTATTGAAGCTGCACTGGTGTTAAACACATGTCGTAAGGAATACACTTGAACATGTCCAAAAACGACTACGCATTGTCAATATTCTACATATAAATAAGGTCGGAACTGTCCCAAGAAGGTCACCCATTGAGGAAAGGGGAGGGGGGGGAGAGAGAAGTGATCCTTTTAGACAGGTAATCTTCTTGTACATTGTCATTACACTATAGTTAGTGGCAGCAAGTTTACACAGACTGACCTGTCTAAGACGGCCACCCAAGGAAAAATTGGTCGTTTTAGACAGGTGGTCCTCTTGTACATTGTCGTTACACTATAGTGGCCGCAGGTAAGCACGGTCAGGAATACACTCGAACCTGTCCAAAACGACCATCCATTGTCATTACACTACAGTGACAGCAAGTATACACAGTGGGAACTGTCTAAGACGGTCACCCAGACGTCAAGAAGAGAAATGTTTTAGTTTTAGGCAGGTGGTCCTCCTGTACTCTGTCATAATAATATCATATTAGTGAATGAAACTACATACCTGGATACTTGGGTTCCTGGGATATCTGGGATACCTGGAGGTGTCATCTCAAGCTCCCAGGTTGACGTGCAATGAGCCGCCAGTGTTGACGGTCGTCAGCCGCTGCCGTTACTCACTCTGTGTCATGTATAGGCCAGTATGTCTCCATGTTGTCGGCCCACGGGGTTCTTGCCGCTAGGATTACCGAAATAAAACAAGACAGAAAATCTTACCAGATTCTTTTACTTTTTCAGTGAAGTAAGAGTTTCACGGCACTCGCAACACACATAGATCCTATAAGTGCCGGAGATTAGAGGTGTTACTACTAGAGAGTATCATACACAGAAAAGAAGGAGGAGAGATAAGGGCGATAAATGTTTGATAGGAAAGAAGGAGAAAACCACACAGAGCACCCGCCAACCACCCACATTCTTTTACTTTGATTGTGTCCGGGGAAAGGGTGCACCGTTAGATCAGTTGGGCTAGTCCTGATGACACGGGTTCGGATCCAGGATAAATATTTAGAATCATAATACATATAATAAGGATA
>NW_004798305.1:31607-33254 GCF_000002075.1 Aplysia californica | reverse complement strand
TAAATAGATTGATAGAGAATTAGATTGATAGATAACCAGATAGACAGCAGAGAGAGATAAATAGATTGATAGAGAATTAGATTGATAGATAGCTAGATAGATAAGCAGAGATCAGAGAGATCGAGATAGAGAGAGAGAGAGAGAGAGAGAGAGGGGGGGGGGGGGGTTAGAGACAGCGACTGACGGATAAATAGACAGGCAGACGGAATGAGAAAGACAGACAGACTGAAATAAAGTTGAAGGGAAGGGGAAGTGGTTTGGTTTTATGGAAAAAGTTGACCTACCGTTTTATCTGTCCCTTTTTCCGCATTACGTCATGACAATAAGTAAGTGTCCAAAACCTTGTCTGAGAGTACGCAAAGGTAAATGTTTTTCTTCTTTTTTTTGCGGGGGGAGGGGGGGTGTACATTTCGCCATAATCAAATTTACATTTTATATATCTAGATCTAGATCTAGATCTACATCTAGACTCTAGAATCTATGTGCAGAAGCACCAACATGGGTAGATCTAAATTAGATTTATAATACCAGATTTACAGCCTTCCAAAACCGTCGAACATTTTTGTTTGATTTTTAAAGTTGTAGGAGATCTCTAGTGTTATTACGGTCGGGCCCTAAATTAAAATCCTGTCTGGAGAAGACAAGACAAAGATGTAAGATCAAGATCTATTAAAGATGTTATAGATAGTGAAGGGACATAATCCACGAATACTCACCCGCTCATCTGCACACATTCCATTGATCTCCCTGAACTTTGCACGAGTTTTAGCACAGCAGTCTCGCCAGTCTCCGTGTCAGTGGGGTCGCACTCACGGTCTCGGCCTAGATAATCTAGATCTAGATCTAACTCACTCATGACATTATATTCGGTCCCCGGGTCTTTAATTGTGTCATTTTCTTCACATTCTTCATCCTCATATCTCCCACAATTTCGAACAACTTGCAAATCTAAGTCAAAACAGGAAATCCGCTGCCTCTTTCCCAGTCGTGTTGGTGTTTACTTTTTGCTCATGTGTCGTCTGCTCGACTAAATCTGTGTAGATCGATGGCGTGTTAGCCTAGCAGTAAAGAAACATTAGTAAATTCAATGTCGATGCGTGTAAGCAGAGAGTATTTAATTCTATTTTAGTGTCTCTGGTGTAAGTTAACGCATTTTTCATTCCCAATTTTTTAAAACCCCATTGTTACCCCTGACTAAATTTAACAGCTGAAACTAAGGGATTAATAGATTCTACAAACTCAAGCTACCGCGACTGAACAGTCCCAGCACCATATTATACACTAACAACAAGTGTAGAGAACTGTATAGTTATAGCAGCATGGGCGGTTGGCGGGTGCTCTGGTGTGGTTAGCTCCAAAAAAACATTGTCTTTATCTCTTCTTCTCCTTTTTTTGTGTATGTTACTCTCTTGTAACACCTCTACTAATCTTACATTATATTACCTAATTATGTTGCATGTACTGGAAAACTTTAACTTTAAAATTTTATATTTTATAAAGCTGCATTATTTTATGAGTCAGTGTTTGTTTCTGTCCTCAGTTGATTCCTCTGGTCGGCATCATCAGCACGGCTTGTGTGGGATGTGCTGGCTTTATGGGGTACGCCCTGGCCACCAAGCCCGATGTCAGGTAGGCCTATGTTCTCAA
>NW_004798305.1:4911-30322 GCF_000002075.1 Aplysia californica | reverse complement strand
AGAGAGAGAGAGGGAGGGAAAGGGGGAGAGAGAGAGGGAGCTAGAGAGAGAGAGAGACAGAGAGAGAGAGAGAGAGAGAGAGAGAGAGAGAAAAAGAGCACAATTCCAGTGTTTTCAATGGTTTGTTTTGTGTGTGAGCACATGTGTGTGTGTGAGTGTGTGTACATGATGTGAGCAAGCATGAGCGTGTGTATTCGTGTATATATTACAAATGTCAGCACTCCTTTGAATGTTGATTTCCGTAGGCTCTGTTGTGTAAAAATTGCAATAAACAGAGGTCTTGATTTCAATATTGTTTTGTTTACCTCTTATTGGACAGTCAAATTATAAATGTGTTTGCCTAAAGAACATAAAAGATTGCTATGTCTGTGTGTCAAGATGAAAGATTTAGGGACGGAGGAGGAAGGAGAGGCTGTAGCTATAGACGGTCTGTGGCGACTATTGCTACCTTTCTTTAGGCACCCACAAACATGACCTTTGTGTTGTAAGGGCTGTAAAACTGGGGGAGTTTTACTCTCCCATTGACACAATTTAGACCATCAAGTCAGTAAGTGAAGGGAAAAAAAAAGGAAAATTGCTTAAAAACCAAGAGAAGACAGGAATTTCAATTTACATCTAATGACAATTTTATTTCTTTGATTCAAACACAATCTTCGCCCATCTCCGATTCACTCAATGGAAAAGACAACTTTTATTCCTTCCTTCCTTCCACCCAATGAAAAAACACAAGTTACAATTTTTGATCTCGTCCATTCAATGAAACAATGACAACTTTCTCTCCTCTCCAATTCACTCAACGATAAAGCGTTTGTTTGTTTGTTTGTTGGTGTCTGATCCGTCACAACAACTTGGCAGTGACAAAAAGTTCTCCACACAACAGCTGCATTATATACGACGTCGACGTCATGACATCTCACTGACACATGACACCTCATTGACACATGACACCTGACTGACACGACAAACTTGTTGACATGTCAACTTACTGACGACAGACAACTGACATTGGCACAATCACATCCTGACACCAACATGACAACTTATTGACATAACAACATTCTGACATGACACATCAGTGACACTGACATGACAATTGAGTGACATGACGGCGAAAATTGAGTCATGCTGACATGACAACAGGAGCCTTTGTACCCACTAGCATCACTCAACACATATATATTTCTTTGTACAGACAACTTTAGTATAGACACAAACAAAAACACCATCATGGGACACAGATTCTAAAGACAACGCTCAAAACTATAATAGTTTTACCTGCACAATTCACAAACACAAATCTGTACACTGACATTTACACACACACAATTTTGAATATTTAAAGGTTCTCAACAAAAATAAATGAAGGAGAAACAAAACCAAAAAAATTAAAATATTTAAAAATGAAAAAAAAAACCCCACGACAAGTTAAATACTTGAACAGACGTAATCTTCACAACACAAAGGTACGCACGACACAAAAATGTATGTACAGCACAAAGACGTATGCATTTCTATAAATAAATCCACCTTCGGCTGAAACACCAACCAGCACAGCTTACAATGAAAAGAAAAAAACCACCTAAAAACAAAAAACCCACAAAAACTGAACACAAAAACCCAGACATTTTGATGCATAGAGAGACACAAACTGTTAAATTGTCTGTTCCAACAAGGGGCCTTGTCAGCAGAACCCACTATGAAAAAGAGTGATAAGAAACTACACAGGGCAGAGAACAAATTCATTCGATCAAGATCAATCATATACAAAGCTATTCATAGTTTAAAAATGGAGGGGGGTGGAGAAATTGGAAACAACCAAAGAGAATTATAGTAGTGGAAATAATAACAACAACAACAGTTAGAATATTTAACAAATATCAACCCCAAAAATCCAAAATATACGATCCGATAGTTTACAGCAGATTTTTCCACACCATATTCTACACAGGAAAAAAGGAAGAGGGTGTGTGGGTCATCAAAGTCTCCCTACCCCCTCCCCCCCCTCTCTCTCTCTCTCTCTGTGTTTCTCTCTCTCTCTGTGTTTCTCTCTCTCTCTCTCTCTCTGTGTTTCTCTCTCTCTCTCTGCGTTTCTCTCTCTCTGTGTTTCTCTCTCTCTCTGTGTTTCTCTCTCTCTCTCTCTCTCTCTCTGTGTTTCTCTCTCTCTCTCTCTCTGTTTCTCTCTCTCTCTCTCTCTCTTCTGAAACAAGCACATTTACACAAACATTCACACAACACACACACACATACAACACACACACACACAACACACACACACATACAACACACACACACATATGTACACACAATCCACCACTAAGGCTCCCTCCCCCATCCTTCATTTTTTCCCAAGAGAATACAAAACTACAATTATACAAAAGTAAAAAAACCATCATGTAAATGTACATCAAAGCACAACCGTACACAAGCAAAAACAAATATATATATATCAAATACAAAAATATGTGTAAACATAACATATACACTCACACATAAATTTTAATAAAACACAAGCAACAAAAAAAAAGAAAGAAGAAAAGAAAAAAAAAAAGAAAAATCTTCTTTGAAACGTTTGTCTATCCATCTGTACACTTTTCTCATTAAAAAGAACAGGGGTCAAATCGACCTTTTCAAAGAATTGATTCACGTGAAAATGACCAACAGCTTTCTAACTTAGCCTGGTATCCACATCATCTCCGTATATGTTTGTAATTAAATATAAATACATTTTACACCCAAATCAACACTTTTACACCCAAATCAACACATTTTACATCATTTAAGAGACAGGCTGCTCAACGCTGCCTGTCCTCCACTTCCCCATACATACACCCAAAAAAATTGTTTAATCTTTCAACAAAAAACAAACCAAAAATGCGCAGTAAGTAATCTCGACTCCCAGTCTGAGGCAATGAGCAGAACATCTTTTGGCCAATAAATGCTTCACTCGAGGGTTGGGGGGGGGGAGGAGACGGAGCCAGTTTGATTTATAAAACTTGTGTAAATAAAGTTAGTAAATCTCTGTATGTGTATAGGTAAAGTAAATGCTCTGTACAGCTCATTACTTGGCAGAAGCAGATGACAATTTTTCATAAAAATGACAACAAAAAAGATGTTGAAAAGTGATTGATTGTCACCCCCTCCCCCCACAAAAACCCCCCAAAACCCATGATAAAATTGCATGATCTCTGCATGAGCGGGGGAAATGAGCCAACAAATGCATAGCGGCCGTACAGCAAAGTAAGACTTCTGGTGGTAGAAAAAACCCAGACCACACCAAAACAAATAATTAAAAAATCACTGGATGGAAATGGACGACAGCAGACTTGAAGTAAGACACGAAATGGACGAAGAAATTAGAGAAAAAAAAAACATGTTGAAAACCGTTTGAAAAAAAAAACGGACCCAAAAAATGGAACTAATGGTACTTTCATTTGTACTGCTCAAGTACCACAACGATAATAATCATAATATAATATAATAGATCTTCTTCTTGTACCAAGAAATATATATCGACAGCCCAGTGTGCGATTCTGCCTTACGCCATTTTGAAAAGTGACGTGCGACAGAATCACACAGACTGTGGCAGTTGATCCGGGCAGTTGTGGCAGGATTAGATCTACATTACCCACATCACACAGACAGGAAGCTGTCGCAGGATTAGATCTACATTACCCACGTCACACAGACTGGGAGAAACGAAAACCGGACACACACAAAAATAGTTATCTAAGATCTCCCCCCTCCTCGTTTAGAGGTGGGAGGGAAAAAAGTGAAAGTTCCGAAATTGAAGATAGGCCGTTTTGTAAGAAGACACTTCAATGCAATGACACAATCTAAATGTTAGCAAAAACCTTTCCTGTACAAATGTTGGAGCGTATGTCAATGATTACGGTAAGTAAAAACGTGAACTGCTCATACAAGTACTGAATTATGTAGGAATATCCAACAATTTGGGAGGAAGGGAGGGAGACGGAGAGAAAAAATGGGGGGTGGGGGGAGGAGGGGGAGAAAGAGAGAGAGAGAGAGAGAAAAGAGGGGGTGGGTAAGAGAAAGAGAGAGAGAATGAAAAAGACAAAAAGAAAAAGGGGAAAAACAGAAAGAGGGACGGAGAGAAAAAGGGCAGAGATTGACAAAGAAAGAAGAAGGAAAAGCGGGAGAGAGAGAGAGAGAGAATGAGAAAGAGAGAAGGAAAAGAAAAAAAAACTTCCAACAAAACCCCCCTCAAACAGTGGTGACCATACAGCCGGGAGTCATCTCCCCTTCCTCCGACCGCGTGCTCGTCAGGTACGACTTCCTGCGCCGCGCCAGCAACATTTCCGTCTTGGTCATGGGCCGGTCGTCTTTGTCGTTGGTGTTGTCCCCATCATCACCACCGTCATCATCGTTGTTATCACCCACCCTCGTCGTCGCCGTTGTTGTTGAAGACTCGATGCCCATCGGTGTACCCGTGCGATTGTTCACGCTGTTGCTGTTGTTGTTGTTGTTGTTGATGATGATGTTGTTACTACCACCACCACCACCGCTGGTAGGATTCAGTTCAAGAATAAGACCATCGTTGCTGCTGCTGTTGTTGTAGTTGTTGCCCCCGGCAACGTTATTACTCGCAGCAGACGGAGGGCTATAATTAAATGGTGCTACAATGGCCGACGGGCTAGACTTGTGCTCGGGTCGCAGCGACCCACCGACGACCTTTGACCCCGCGGCCCCTGGGTTGGTGTTGACTCCCTGGTGACACACGGCGGGCACTCTATCCTCCTCCACCACCTCCCTGGTCGGAGACAAGAGGAGAGAGTTCGACGACGTTGCCGCAGCAACCGTGACCCCCGAGTCCTTCTGCTTCCCCCCGCCACCGCCGCTGGATTTATTCTTCCCCTTGGAGGAAGACGAGGAAGTGGAGCCGTCCTTCTCCTTGTTGGAGCGGCCCGAACCGAACAGTTTCTTCAAACTCTGCGCGACCTTCGACTTTGTCTTCCCCCCAGTTTTTTCCTCCCCTGACTTTCCTTTCTTCGAGCTCTTCGTCTTGTCTACCTCCTCCGAGTTGTCTGCCCCTGTGTGCCGCGACCCCCGCTGATCCGCTGCGGCGCCGACGTCCTCCCGACCCGCCAACATGGAGGACAGCGACGTGGAGGTCGCGCTAAGGTTGGCGCGCGCCGCGGGGGAACCCACCGAGTCGTTGAAGGAACACATAGATCTACACGTCTCGTCCGCGTTGGGGAGCGTCAGGTCACACGACGCGTTGTGTCCGCTCTTCTTCTTCTTGCGGAAAGTGCTGGAGTCGATGTTGTAGGAGGAGAGGGAGGAGGTGGTAGAGGGCTCTAGCCACTCAACAGAGTCGCTGGTCGAATCCACACACCTGTCCTTGACGACCCGAAAGCGAGCTTCTGACGAGGATGAATCGAAAACGTTGTCCAGGCTAGAGTTTCCTTCATAGCGCCCCGCAGCAACCTCGACATCATCATCATCATCGTGGTCGTAGTCGAAAGAGCGGTCGCTGACATCCTCATCATCATCGTCGTTGCAAAGTTCGAAAACCTCCCCTCTCCTCACTCCCGTCTCCGGCGAGTCAAAACTCCCTCCCCTCTCCTCCTCCCTCCTCACCACGGCCGAACCACCGCTCCTGTTGCTGTTGCTGCTGTTGCGGTCGCTCCCTCCTCTCCGGAGGTTGCCAGGAGCCGCCCGCTGCTGCCCACCGCCCACCGCGTTCCTCGGAGCGCCTGTCGCGGTCAGGCTAGAGATTTTCTCGTAGGTTGAGCTTTTGCTGATCCCGTCGAGCAGCGAGTGAGACTTGCCAGAGCTGCCCAGCCCGCAGTTGGTGGGGAGGGTTGCCGCTTTGGCTCTCACCCCCGAAGGAGGCAGGCTGCTGGGCTTGTGCTTCCCTGGCGCGCTGGCTCCTCCTGGGGGCGTCTTCGTGAAGACAGGGAGGCGCGAGGAGGAGGAGGAGCAGGAGGAGAGAGGGCTGTCGCGACTGGGGGAACGGTCAAGGCTGCCGTCTCGCTTCCACAGACTGGCGATTTTACTGGCCACCTGTGGGGAGAGAGAGATGTAGATAGATTGTACATTTATACATAACACATACAGGCTGGCGATTTTACTGGCCACCTGGGGGGGGGGGGGGGAGGGGGATGGATAGATATATTATACATATGAATAGATACGTGTTTGTATATTTACATATAACACCTACAGGCTGGTGATTTCACTGGCCACCTGGGGGGAAAGAGAGAGAGATAGAGAGGGAGTTGTAGATAGATGGATGGACATATGATCGTTTTTAAGGACAAGCAGGCTTATCCAAATATCGGGGATTTCCAGAAATCTTGACCTACACCAAAAGTGGGCATCCTGCCTATAGGAGAAGTTTGGTTTTTAGAAAAAACGCTCCTTGTCTTTTAAAGAGACTGAATAAGGATCCAAAAACTTTCACTTCCAAAAAATAAATAAGAAAATATAAAAATAAATAAACAAACAAATAAATAAGTAAATAAATAAGTAGATAAATAAATAAATAAGTAAATAAGTAAGCAAATAAATATGTCAATAAACAAGTTGCAGACACAATGAGTACTGGCATGAACTCTGGTACGACCCAGGCCAGAGGCAGAGAGGGAAGTGGGGCTAAAAATAGGCCGCTGTTGGGCAGGTAAGAAACATGAACCGTGACAAGTAACAATCACCCTGGCCCACTCACCTGTTTCTTGCCCACGGTGCCGGGCGGAGTGCGTTTGTTCGAGTCCGAGGATGGTGACGAACCGTCTGACCTTCGGGGGGTCGGGATCCCAGAACCGGATGAGTTGGACGCACGCCGCACGCCATTACTGCCGCCTGCGGGGCTCGTTGAATGCTGATTGGTTGCTTGGTGCAGGCTGTCGCTGGATGAACGGTTCCCGCTGTGGTTGGACGCCCCTGTTCTATTATTAGCCACCTGCGACGGGGTCTGGGGACTTTTCGTATTCCCGTTGTGCGGTTTCGCAGAGTGCCCAGTTTTGCCGCCGGAAGCGGGCGACACTCCGGAAGAAACGCTGCCCCCAGATCTACGATCGCCGGCGCTGCTGGGTCGGCTTGTACTGTTATTTGGCCCGACCTTCCCACCGGGATTCGACCTCCCGCCTTGTCGTGGGGTGGGTAGGGCAGAGGGTGGGGACCCCCCGACACCACCACCACCACCAGTCGTGGGAGGGACTGCCACAGCGACCACACCACCGTTGGGAGCTTTGAGAGCGCGGCGCACCGACGGGGGTGCGTCTTTGGCGTTCCTCTGCATCTGCATCTGCTTGTAGACGGGCTGGACGTCCTGACCGCTGTCCACCACAAAGTTGAACGAGTCCAGGGCCTTGCTCCATGAACCAGGCACGGTTCTCGACGAACCACCACCACCACGGTTGCTGCTGCTGTTACCAGTCTCACCTCCAGAGTCTAACGAACCTGAAGAGAACCGGTTCGGACCCCCTTCTGCTGCTGCTACGGTAGACGACTTTTTCTCCCTCATCATCACTTGCCCCTGATGTTCTTTATTCTCCTTATTCTCACTCGACGGCGGCGACGACGTTAGTTTTCCGTTGTTCGCCACAGACGAGGGGGAAGAATTCATCCCCGCTGCCGATTTCTTCGAGGAAGCAGGGGGACCAGACATGTTTCTGCGCGCGGTGGAGTTGTTAGCAGGCCTACCTGGCGTTATGGAGGTGTTGGAGGGTCTGGCCGGCGAAGCGCTGGCAACTCTACCCACTGCGCCGCCAGACGGAGGTGAGGTCTTGCCGGCCGGGAGATGCTGGCCGTTCACTCCGCGCTGTGACAGCCTGCCACCCGGGTTCGAACCTCCACCCCCTCTCCCGCGGCCCGCCGGCTTGTTCAAGTTATTCATCCCGCCATGGGAGGAGGAAGAGGAAGCGCCTCTATTCCCCGCGCCCGGTCCACCCACCAACCGCCCTCTTGCAGCACCAACAGTCGTGGATTTCTCTCTAGGACTTCCATTTCCGCTCGCAGGTTTGGAACTTCCAACCTCCTTCCTCGCCCGGGGAGAGACCTGAGCTACGTTACCGCCTTGCTCTGTTCCTTTAGGGGGCGTTCGCTTCACGCCGTTCACCGCACCACCTCGCTGGGATCCGAACCCTGGCTGGTGCCCTCCACGCCCACCAGGGGCGCCTACCCCTCTACCTACTGCACCACCACCACCGTTGCCGTTAGTAGCTTGACGTAAACCACCTCTCGCCGATGCAACACCTGCACTGTTACCTATGGCAACCGCACGTTTGGCGCCGGGGTACAGCGGCTTCCTGCGCCCTCTCACCGCCTTCTCGTCCACTTGTTTCTGTGCGACCACGCCCATCACACCCCTACCTCGGGGCCCTGGTTTCACGATCTTGGGCCGACCTCTTCCCGCTGCCATGCCGCCGGGCGCCTGGCTCTGACCGTCGGCCAGGGTGGCGGTCGCCGAGGAGAAATCGCTCATCCTGTCCGAGGTGTTGGACCACGTCGCCGAGACTTCCGAGTTCGTATCCGAGGCGTAGTCATTGGAGACCAGCGAGATTGTCTCGTTCTCGATGAACAGATCCTCGTCTACCGTACTCCCGCTCATCTTATTCGTCTGAATCTCGGACACGATAAGGTTCACGTTCTCCTCAAGGAGGAGGGAGGTCTCCTCCGAGAAATTCTGTCCGGAAAACGGGACTTGATCGTATTCGTCCCCCAGATAATCATCATCATCATCTTCCTCTTCTCCTTCCTCGTCTTCGTTGTACGTGTAATACCTCACCTCATCCTCCCCTTCACCATCGCTGTCTTCCTCCACATCCTCCTCATCAAACTGTTCGCTGTACCTCTCTCCTCCTTCCCTCCCGGAAAGTTGCCCTCCTCTCTCTCTATACCCATCCCCACCATCTACTCTTCTGTCTTCCATCTCCTCCTCTTCATCTTCCTCATCCTCCTCGGCTTTCAGGGTCATGTTCGATATATCGCTGACGATGCCGCTGATGTCCCGACCCAGATCCACCGACATGTCTGAGTCTGCTGTGACCTCCACGACCCCGTGACCCCCGAACACGGCAGCATCGATGTCTGCGTCGTCCTTCAAGGCCAGCAAGCCCGCCATACTGTCGTTGGAGATCTCGCGGACTCTGGCGGCAAAGTCACTCACGTTCTTCTCCGTGTCGCATTTCTCGGCGCTGGAGCTGCTGCTGCGGTTGCCCACATCACGACCACCGTCGCCCACGGCAACACGACCACCACTGCTACCACCAACACCACCGCGACTGCTGCTACCATCGCCAGAGCCACTTCTAGAGGCCGACACCCTGAAAGGAACAAAATAAATGGCTGGGTGAAGAGGGGAACGGTTTGTTTTGTTTTAGTAGAAGTTTTTAAGGCGCTCGCAAACTACAAAAGAGGTAGAGGGACAAATGACGATAGTAAGGATGAGGAAGGAAAAAGCAGGAGTTCCCCCTCTGTTGTTTGTTGTTTAGTAGAGGTTTTACGGCGCTCGCAACTGCATAAGGTCATAATAAGAGTGCCAAGGGGTGGATGTCAACAGAGAAGTCCAAACGGGGAATCAGACTTACTCTGCTCACCTCTCTAGCCTCAACAGCACAAAGTCTGCTTCAACTATCAAGGCACCCCTGAAATAGTGGGTCACAAGAGTGTGACAAACACAAAAGAAGTTGAGGAAAAAGGATGATACTAAGGATTAGGAAAGAAAAAGTAGTAGTTCCCTGTTGCAGGTCAGGCACAGTTATGAGCGTGACATTGATGCATCAGCGCATTTACAATTCTACAGTGCATAAGAACATGTTAATGCCCCCTCTTTGGGAAAGGCCTAAAGACACTTCAGTCAGTGGCACTGCCCGGGGGGGTAGCACACAAAGACACTTCAGTCAGTGGCACTGCCCGGGGGGTAGCACACAAAGACACTTCAGTCAGTGGCACTGCCCGGGGGGGAAAGAGAAACAAACTTCATACAAGACTAGAGTTACAGTAAGAGTTTTACGGCACTCGCAACACAATAAGGTCATATAAGTGCCGAAGATTACAGGTGTTACAAGAGAGTGACATACACAGAAAAGAAGGAGACAAGGGTGACAGGTTTCTGATGTGAAAGACGGAGCAAATCACACGACCCCAGCACTGACCTCTGCTCTGTGCAGAAGTTCTGAACCTCCGGGCACTAACATTTTTTTTTTCTTAAGAGTTTTACGGCACTTGCAACACAATAAGGTCATATAAGTGCCGAAGATTAGAGGTGTTACAAGGGAGTAACAAACACAAAATAGAAGGAGAGATCAGGACGACAGATATTCGAGAGGAAAGAAGAAGCAAACCACACCAGAGCACCCGCCAACCACCCACAGACAAATAAACAAACCAACAAACACTGACCTCTGCTCTGTGTAGAAGTTTTGAACCTCGCGGCAGTAAAAAACAAACAGACAAACAAACCCACAAACAAACACAAAAATGACCTTGGTACTGACCTCTGCTCGGTGTAGAAGTTCTGCACCTCGGGGCAGTCCCTGACCGCGTCCAGCGAGTCCAGCGAGCCCTGGTATCCGCCCCACGCCCCTCGGCGATTCGCCTGTGCCAGCTTGTTGCTGATGTCCTTCTGCATCTTCTGGAAGTTCTCGCTGTCCTGGGAGTGCGAGCGATAGCGCGGCCCGCCGCCTACTTCTTCCCCCGCTCCTCCGCCGCGGTGCGACGACGATGAGGTGTAGGAGTCTGGCTGCGCAAGCCCGTGCGTGGTGTGAGCGTCTTCCTGCGACATGCGCCGCTGTCGTCTCCAGCTGCTGTAGCGAGACTGTCGTCTGCCGTGGGCGTGCGGCGGGTGCTGCTGGTGAGGGTCAGGGGGAGGGAACTCTAGCTCCAGTTCAGTCGTGTCCGAGCAGCTACGAGTCATCAGTTGCTTCTCGTAGCCCCCACCCCCACTGTTATAGTAGCCACCGCTACCACCGCTGTACCCAAGGTCAAGGTCGCGACTTCCGTCTAGCGAGCTCTGAGACCCGCTAGCCGAGTGGGCGCCCGACGGGTGTTGGTGGTGTCGGCTGCCGCTGTGGTGCCGGGACACAGACGATGACGACCCAGATAACTGTGACGACGACGATAACATCATCCCTGATGACGACACGCCACCACCACCGACAGCGCTGGGGATCTCCAGCGAGGCGCTCTTCGTGATCCCTCCGTGACCCTGACCCCTCGAGTTGACCCCACCGCGACCTCCGTTCCCACCAGCACCAGCGGCACCTTTCTGTATGGAGAACTTAGCGCGCGTGTGTCTGCGTGCGTGTTCCTCGCCGCGTGGGATCCTCGACTTCGGCATGGCCGCGTTGATGCACTGTTCCAGCAGCGCTTGTTCTGACGGTGTGGGGTCGCAGTCGGCCAGCTCGTCATCATCATCATCATCATTGTCATCTCTCGCACGTAGCCCCCTGCCTACCATCGCTTGCGACGAAGAAGGGTTCGAACCCTGGCCCATCACCGCGGTAGAGCCAGCAGCCGTTCCCTTCACATCTTTCTGCGGACGACCGTTGGTGGATTGTCTGTCTGCGGTTGTCGATGTAGCAGCCGCGCCAGAAGTTCTCTCCCCTTGATCAGAGCTATTTAAAGAACTGAGAGAAGAGTTGCGAGAGAAGCAGACGGGCGTGTCCTCCACCGTGAATTTGATTGGCTTATCTCCCTTGTCGCCAGCCACGCTGCTATCCTCGCTGGACTGACCAATCACGTGGCGCTCGCCCTGCGGGAGACAGCTGCCTGCGTAGTCGTCCTCCGCCTCATCAAGGTCGCACGCTGCCGAGAGCGCAGAAAGGTAGCCGGAAGGCACGAGGTTCGAACCCACACCACCACCTCCATGTGAAGGTTTGTGTGCCGGTGCGAGGAGCGGGCCCGGGGCGACACCCATCATCGATCCGTCATCATTGTAGCAGCGGTCGTCCACATCACCGCCGCCCAGCGAGGAGAGAGAGTCGCTGCGGGAGAAAGTGACGGGCGTGCCCTCCACTCCGTACGTGTGTAGCGTGTCATTGGACGGGGGCGAAAACGTGCCACCACCACCACTATTGCTGTTGTTATAAGGGTCACCCATTCTCGCTACATCCACCGACTGATGTTGATTATGTTGCTGCTGCTGTCGTTGCTGTTTCTTGACACCCCCACCAGCAGACATACCACCCCCACTACCCTGAGCTCTGTTCACCTTCTGCCCACCCACTCCTTTCCCCTCTCTCTGAGCCTGCAATCCTCCATTACCAGACGCTGAAACAACGCCCGCTGTGTTCGAATGTTCGATCGAGTCGATCGTCAAATCGCTCAACGAGGTCGCTGCGGAAAAATTCCTGGGCGTTCCCTCGACGTTGTAGGTCTTCACCGTATCCACGGCGATGAAATCGGTGAAGGGCGCCACTAGGGTGAGGTTGGACGTGCGCGGGACAAACGCTGACAGGTTGCAGTCTCGGCTGTTGGGTTTTCCCGACCCTCCTCCTCCGTTATCGTCAGGGCCACCTGGCAATGCTGAATTATCGCTAGGATCGCCTCCCCCGCCCCCACCACCACCACCTCCGCCAGACTTCCTCGAGTTCTTATTCTTGGGCATGCCAGATTGGATCATCTGCGACAGAAGCAGTTCCTCACTCTCCTCACAGACCGAACTGTTGTCGCTTTTCGCGTCGTCACCGGGTGATTTCCCCGACGAAGACGACGATTTCTTCGGCGAGTTGGAACTCTGCGTCAGCATGCTGAGGTCGCTGAGCGAGGTCGCGGCCGAGAAGTTCAAGGGCGTGCCCTCGGTGGCGTACGACTTGACGTAATCCTCGCTGAAATCTGCATACTCTTCCACGTCCTGCATCATGGGAAGTAGGCCCGTCTGGGAAGTTTTCCCAGAATTCTTTGTCATCGCTGTCGTTGTTGATGATTGTGGTGGTATTGTTGAAGCTGCCGCTGCAGTTTTGGCGGCCTTGTTGAGGATGGGCGTGAGGTTCTTGCTTGCTGACGGTTTTGTTGCATGATGTGCGGTGGCAGAACCTTGTCTAGACGCAGACTTGGCCGTCTGTTGACTGCCCGACTGCTGTTTTACCGACTGCTGCTGCTGCTGTTGGCTGTTGCTGTGGGTAGAACCCTGCGACGCAGCCGCTGTTGAAGCTTTGGCAGCTGACGACGACGATCCCGACTTCGGACTATTCCCCTGGTGACGGGAGGAAGAAGAAGAAGAAGACTTTGAACCTTCGGGTTTACTGCTACCGCTACCACTACTGTGTCGCTGGCTTTTTGAGGAGCCCGACGGCCGAGGGGGTTTCGAAGCGGACGACGACGACGAAGGCGAACTCTGACCTTTACCCCCAGCCGCCGCTGCCGCCCCTACCCTCGACGAAGACGACCTCTGACCTCCTCCCGTATGTCCACCAGCTGTCTTTGACCCCCCGCTACCTGCGGCGGTTTTACCTGCGGCAACAGAAGAACTCGCCGACGATGAAACAGTTGCGTCAGATTTGGTGGGGATCCCCGACGATCGTCTCTTGGCGTTTCCGTCGGACGAGGGTCGGCGCGGCTTGCGGGCCGAGCTGGTGGGCGTGGGCATGCCCGAGCTGATGCACTGCGCCAGGATGTCCTCTTCCCCCTCGGAGACTTCCGACATTGACGAGTCTTTGTCTTCCTGTTTGAGCTGCTCTGTCGCGGGGGACCATGGCTTCACGCCGCTCGCCCCAGACGCTGATGATGTTGTTGTTGTTGTTGTTGCTGTTGCCGCAGATTGTTGCTGCTGATGTTGTTGTTGTTGTGCTGGTGATGCTGAGGGAAGACTTTGCGCTGCTGCTGCTGATAATGAGGCTGATGTGGTTGTTGGATGTGCAGCTGATAATGAGGCTGATGTGGTTGTTGGATGTGCTGCTGATAATGATGCTGATGTGGTTGTTGGATGTGGTTTGCTTTTGGGTGCTGAGGAAAAAAACACAAAGAAATTTTCAAAAAGACTGTCAATTTTTTTGTTTTAGTACGAGTTTAACGGCACTTGCAACACAATAAGGTCATATAAGCGCCGAAGATTAGAGGTGTTACAAGCGAGTAACAAACACAAAAAAGAAGGAGAAGAGATCAGGGTGATAGATGTTTGATAGGAAAGAAGGAGCAAACCACACCAGAGCACCCACCAACCACCCACTGTCAATTTTTTTCACCCATATTGACGTGATGTAGGTCATTTCAAGGGCAGGCGGCGTCCATTCCGGGAGAGTGGAAAGGTTGAATTTCACATTTTTTATTTTTTTCCTCCTTCATCTACCCACTTTAGATGCTCAATAACTGTAGAAAGGGACACGTTGACAACAGACTTGTGTGCTTCCTTTTCGTTACTCAGGGTTCATACTGAGCACGAGATTTTTTTCCCCCAAGACTTTTCCAAGAGTTTTCAAGACCAGACTTCTTTTTTCCGAGACAAATAACGTGTCATTTCGGAAGAAAATTTTTCGTTCAGCATGCACAAATCCATTATGATACACTTCAGAGTGCGTTAAGTCTAAGCCTTCTAAACTTCGGGGCAATAATATTTTTACAATACATCTAGTTTAAAATTTGTTTTTTCCAAGAACTTTGAGGTTTTAGTTTTAGTTTCAGCAACAGTTTTACGGCATTTGCCACACAAATAGGCCCTAGAAGAAGCTCTAGAATACCTCCATATCAGCAACCATACGCTATAGCACTCACCTAGATCTGACGAAGAACTGGGCGGTGGGAGCATCTGCGTGCCCCAGTCTCTTTCCTTGACCTTGGGAAGATTCGGCTCCTCTCCCTCCAAGGTCATTGATCTTGTCGCTGCCGTGATGGCCTTGACCCCTGACCTTGCGAGCTCGTCCCTGTCAAAGCCGGAAGAAGTGGCCATGACATTGTTAGCTTCACCGCGGCTTTCTGACGACGAGGATTTCTGTGTTAGCCGAGAGGTGAGCTCTTGTGATGAGGGTTGGGGCTGGGACGACAGTGAGTTTTGTTGTTGTTGTTGCTGCTGCTGATGTTGCTGTTGTAGGGGATCTCTCGAGTGTGCAGGGAACCTGCGAGTGGGTGTGGGAGGGGCGGGTAAGGAGGATGATGACGAGGAGGGGAGCGCTACTGCTTGCTGCGAGGTGGTGTGGGATGAGTTAGGAGGCTGGCTGCCTCCGTATCCTAGGTAACTGTGGTGTGGGTGCTGAGGATGTTGTTGTTGTTGCTGTTGTTGTTGACTGGTCCCAGAGCGAGGCGGGGGAGGTGGGTGGACCAAATCATCCCCCGCTGTCTTTGTCGCCGACAATAGAGAACCGGGCACAGACGTCTGCTGGGACAAGATATTCTGACCCGCACCAACCACCGCCTCACCACTTGTTGTCGTTGTTGCCGCTGACGACGAAGAAGGAGGCATCATCCTCATCATCATCATCATGGAAGCCGGGTATCCGTACGGGTCGCTAGCATTACGCTCCATCGCCGCTGTCGACCCCTGACCCTGTCCGCCACCTCTGGTGTGACCCACTGCCGATGACGACCGGAGGTCCAGGTGATCCACGGACAGAGTATCCTCCCTTGCCTCGTCCATGGTCAGGCCGCTGAGACTGGTGGTCTCAGAGAGGTTGGTGGGTGGCGTCCCTTCCTCTGCGTAGACCACGGGCACCTCCGACTTGCTAGACGACGACTCTGTCTCGGCCGACTGCTCGACTAGCGTGGGCAGTGTGGCAGTCCGGCGCTGGGACGAGGTTGGGGGCGTGCTGGGGGTGGCGGTCGGCCCAGTTGCCGCTGTGACCGCGGGGAGGTGCTTTTGGAAGGTGCTGAAGGTCAAGGGCGGGGGCTCGTGTTCCCGGTGGAACGAGGAGAAGTCGATTGGTCGGTCCTCTTCCTCGTCGAAGCCGGGGAACCCACGGAGCATGGGCATCTCTTGGTTCCTGGGGGGGTAGGACGGTCGCAAAAGGTCAAAATTTATCATAATTTTGTCATTACAGGCGTTTTATGTCCCCTCCACACAAAATTAGGTCCCATATCATTCAGGAGGTCCGCTGTCTATAAGTTTTTGAATAAAGTTTTACAGCACTTGTAACACAAGCAGGTCATATAAATGGCGAAGATTAGAGGTGCTACAAGAGAAACATGCAAAGAAAAGAAGCAACAGAGAGAAGGACGAGAGATATTTGATGGGAAAGAACGAGAAAACCACACTAGAGCACCCGCCAACCACCCACCCACTGACACGACCAAACAAACGACACACCATGACACGACACAACACGACATGACACAACACGGCAAAACGAACGACACGACGGACTGACCTCATGGCAAAGTTGATGGGTTTGTCCTCCTCGTCGAAGGCGGCAAAGTTGACGAAGGGCTCTGGCTTCACGCTGTTGGCGGCCTTGTGGAACTCCAGCGACACTTTGGTGGGGCCCTTGGGGGGCGCGGGGCTGGGGAAGTCTCGGAACCTGCTGGTGGGGGAGGGGGGTGGGGGGGGGGGAATGATAGAATTATGGGCAATTAGTAAAAGTTTCGTGATTTTTTAAAGCTTGAGAGTCCTCGGAAACTGAAAATTTACATTTGTTGTGCATTTGATCAATATTTTTCAGTAAAATGTACACAGACATTTTTTCCATAGACATAGAAGGTGTTGAGCCAAAAAACAAAAATTAGTTTAAAAAATGGACAAACTGGAGGACAATGCTGATATCTTCAATTTCATTATTTTGTACAGCGCCTCATTTCACCACGATGCCTCACATATAAAAATGTTTATACAAAGTTAACTATGTGTGTATGTGTATGTTTGTTGTACGTGTATATGTGCGTGTGCGCGTGTAGGTCATTGGGCCATGCATATATCTATTAATAGAAACTTGCTTACCTTCGCGTGGGGGAGTGAGCGCGGCGTGGGCTGGGCGGCATGGACTCGCTGGGGGAGTCTGGGATCTCGCTAGGGGAGACCACCTCGCTGGCCCGCCGACTGTACTCGCTGACCACGGAGCTGTGCACCGACTGAGTGTCCAGCGAGCTCAGGGACTCGGGCGAGCTGGACCGAGAGAACATCAGAGGGGTCTCTTCCACCTGGTCAAAGAGGATGGAGGGGGAGGGAGGGGAGAATAAAAAACAGTCATTAGTTAAAGCAAAATAATCATAGAAATAAAATTATAATAAATATAGGTGGTCACTGATGAGAGCAAAATGAAAATAACAATGAATAACAAATAAGAATTGTTAGTTTTAGTAGAGGTTTTAAGGCGCTGGCAACTGCACAAGGTCATATGAGCGCCAGAAGATTAGAGGTGTTACAAGAGAGTAACAAACGCAAAAAAGGACGGGAGATAAAGACGACAGATGTTTGGAAGGAAAGAAGAAGAAAACCACACCAGAGCACCCGCCAACCACCCACTATCAATGGCTAAAGCAAAATGATGATAAACATACAAATTATAATGACTAAACGTGGTCATTGATTCAGGCAAAAGGAATAAATATAGCAATAATAAATAACAAATAAAAGCAGTCATTGGTGAAAACAAAATGAATGTAAACATAAGTAACAAAGAAAAGTGATTACCGGATATCGTCAAATGAAAGTAACATTAAAATAATGAATAAAGAGATGGTCAACAGAAGGGGGTCATTGGTTATATATTTTTTAAAATGAAAATGAAATAAAATAATGAATTTAAAAAATCAAGAAAGTCAGACAAAAGAGGCTATTTGGTGATTTACCCACCTGGTGGTTTTCGTCAAAGGTCACCGTCTTGCTCTCGCGCTCCGTCTTGTTGGGCAGGGGCGGGTTATTTCGCCTCATGCTGGAGCCCCCGCCAGCCGCCCGAGTCGCCGCAGCGTTCTTGTTCTCGATGACGGACACGACGAGAGCCTCGGGCGTGTCTGGTTCGTCCAGGCTACCGGAGTCCTGGGGGGGGGGTAACAGAATGGGGTTATATGCAGCTAGTGTTTTACAGCACTCGCAAGACAATTAGGTCATATAAGATGAGAGGTTTTACTAGAAAGTAACATACACAAAAAGAAGTAGAGGTAAGATTCAGTTTTTAGTAAAAGTTTTACAGCACTTGAAACACAATAAAGTCATACAAGTACCGAAGATTAGACGTGTTACAAGAGAGTAACAAAGACAAAAAAGTGAGGAGAGGTAAGAATTAGTTTAACTGCACTTGCAACACAATTAGGTCATACAAGTGCCGAAGATTAGAGGTGACCTGTGTTACTAGAGAGCAATAAACACAAAAAAGAACAGATAAGGAGGATAGATGTTTGATAAGAAGAAAAGAAGGAGCAAACCACACCAGAGCACCCACCAACCACCCACAGAGCATACATAGATGTGTTCTGTGAGAAGATGTGAACAAGTCAAAGTGTTTGCCATCCCTCTCAAATGTACCGTCCGTCTCCCATAGGACTGAGCCTTCCATCTAGTGTTCAGGGTTCATACTGAGCAGGAGACTTTTTTCCCCCAGGATTTTTCCAAGTGTATTCAAGAACAGATTTCTTTTTTTTTCCACGACAAATAACGTGTCATTTCAGAAGAAAATTTGTTCTGGTGTGGTATTTTTTTATTCAGAATGCATAAAGTAGAATCCTTCAAAACTTCGAGGAAATATTTTTACAGTAGATCTAGTTAAAAATTGTTTTTTCAATACTTTTCCAAGAATTTTGTCAATTTCCCAATATTCCAAGAGTTTTTCATGTCTTTGAAAATAAATACAAAATTCCAAGTGTTTTCCAGGTTTTCCATGACCAGTACGAATCCCGGATGATGATCCACACTGTCTCCTATATGAGCTTATTAGTGTTGTTTGCGGGGGGGGGGGGGCTAAAAACACAAACATAAAAACAATATTCCAAACAAAACAAACTCACCTTCTCCCCCTGCCTCGACTCGGCCATCCCTCCATCCTCCTCCTCCTCCACGGTCCCTCCCTCCTCCCGGCCGGCCGGGGAACCCACCTCCCCGGTCAGACTGGCCGACTTTCCCCCCGACGTGTCACGACGCGCCTCGCTACTGTGTAGACTGCTGAGCGACGACACGCGAGAGAAACACACCGGGGTGCCTTCCTCGTAGTAGGTGCGGGTCTGGTCCAGGGCGCCTGGGGGGGGTTGGAGAGTTATAGATGAGAGTGTTACGCCACTTGCAGCACAATCAGGTCATATAAGTGACAAAGATTAGAGGATTTATTAAGAAAGTAACATACTAAGGAAAAACAAGTTTAGTTTTTAAGTACAAGTTTTACTGCGCCCTACAAGTTTTACTGCACTTGCAAATCTCCACCCACAAACTGACCTGTACCATCACTCACCCTGGTATCTACCCGCAAAATAAAACCACCAACGCCAACCGAACCGAACCATCAGACACCTTCATTTCCACCCGCACCCACAACCAAACAAATTCATCACTCGTCATCCTGTCCACCCGCAAAACAAAACCACGGAAAACCAAGCCGAACCCCACCCGAATCGAACCATCACTCACCCTCGTTGGAATCAGCGTGAAAGTTCTGATGGAGCGAGGTCCCCGTCTCTCGAGCTGTGGGGTCTGGCTGAGATTCAAACGCTGTTGACAGATTGGGGGGGGGGGGGGGGGGGGGGGGGGGGCAGGCGAGACCACACAATGAAAATTCACCAAAAACATGGACTTTTACCACAGTAAAATTTTAATTCATAATCCTATAATCTGATGGAAAACAAAAAACAAGCAGAAAGAGTGAGATACTCGATGAAAATCCTTCCCACTCGAGAACTGTCTCCACACAATAACAGTCATTTAGTGCAGGAAAAAGTACAAATTAAGAAATAACAAATAAAGTACTGATGTAGCAGGATCTTGATCTACCAGTGGCACCATCAAACCATCCAGGACTTTAGACAAGACAGAAAAAACCCCGAAACAAACAAATGTCTTTTTTTTTTTTAGTAGAGGGTATTACGGAGATCGCAACTGCATAAGGTCATATGAGCGCTATAAATTAATGTCTTCAAATGACATCAATGTGACAAAAACATCACATACAAATGGTCAAAGATATGTTGACATAAAACAACAAATTAAATATAAGTCAAAAACTAAAAGATAAAAAATGAAATACACATAAAAAATAAAAATGCAAAAAATATAACAAAGATTTAAAAAAGTAAATCCAAAAATTAAAACCGTAAAAAAAAAAAATTAAAACCCCACAAAAAAACAAAAACAATCAAAGATAAAATGCAAATAAAAGAAAACAATAAAAAGAAAACTCACAAATAAAGATTAAAACCAAAAAAACCCACAACCCCCCACAAAAGGAAAAAATAAAACGTAAAAAAAGAACAGACACAGACCTGATCGTAGCGCGGGCCCCACCACAACGGTAGACCCTGTGTGTCTGTCCGTGGTCTGACTGCCTGAACTGCTAGCCCCGGGGTCGGCATCGACCCTCAGACCCCCGCCACACACGGCAGTCGCTGAAGTGGCAGAGGTGGTAGCATCCATCTCACTGTCCCCTGCCGTCAGCGTGCGATCCCCGTCCAGCAAGGTCGTGTTTTTACACGTGTCGTCAAGGTCTTTTGTTGTATCGCCCGTTATTGAGGAAGAGTTTATGATAGCCGACGCGTTGCTGTTACTGCTGTTGTTGTGGTTGTTGTTGTTGCCGGAGGAAGCAGAGATAGAGATGTTGCCCACACGACCACCACCACTTTCGGCAGAAGCCATCGCCGTGCGACAGTCATGATGCGTGCGACACTTCCCAGAGTTATTCACCCCTCCTCCTCTTTGACCTTCACCCTCTTCCTCTTCGTCTTCCTCCTCCTCCTCCTTCCCGTGCTGCGTCAGATCGGTGAGGGAGGTCGCCGTGGACAAATAAGGCGTGCCCTCGGTGCAGAATGTGCGGACTTGATCGTCGTTCGAGCTGTTATCCAACTGTTCGTTAGCGCGCCGCGCTTCGGCGTATTTACACTCAACGCAGTGCTGTTCGTCGCGATACGGATGAGAAAGACCGCCACCTGTCCCTGCTCCTCCTCCACTGTTAGCTCCTCCCCCTGCTCCGCCTCCCACAACATTAGCCCCGCCCCCACCGCTACCACCCCCAGATCCACCACCACCAGCGTTATTCTCCGCGGCAGAATCACGATACCTCAAGGAGTAGTTGATGGGCTGTTCCTGATACTCGGATCGACAATCCGCCTCGGATACCTCGTTATACCGCAGGCTGAAGTCCGTGGGCTGATCCACGACAGAGTCGAGATCCGTCTCGGCGTAGGCGCTGAGCTGCTGCATGGTCTGCAGACGTAGCGACGGGCTGTTCTGGTGGGCGGCCGGCATGGGCGAGGAGCCGGGGAATGGAACCCCCGCAGCATGGTGGAACATCTTGCCCTGCCCCCCGACTACATAACCCCCTACACCACCCACCACGCTCGGCGAGGAGCCCGACAGGTGGCCGGGGGGCAGAGAGGAAGTGTTCCCAACGCCGCCGCTGCTCAGACTAGACAATTCCGAGGAAGGGAGATAACTCCCGGGATATCCACCGCCGCCGCCATGATGGTGTAGCACACTCGACGAAGACGACAATGGGTTCACAAACGGCTGCATCTGGTTCGCGGAGTGATGACCTTGAACACCTCCACCTCCTCCAGGAAACGGTCGATGGTAGCCCAAACCTGCCGAGAATCGCCCGTGGTTCGCCGAGTTGTTCATCCCACGCATCGGCGACGAGATGAGGGCCGGGTTCATCATCAACGAACCACCACCACCAGTACTACCGGCCGGTTCGTGCATCATGTTGTGACTCAGATCTCCCTGCGAACTGGGCCCGACCCTGAAACCCCCCGTAGCGCTGGTGTTGCTGTTGTTGCTGCTGCTACTGATGGCTGTGTGGTGGTGCAGCCCCCCGTAGCCGGCAAAGTTCTGATCGGACCCCGTGCCCCCCGCGGCCACAATGGCCGAAGTAGGAGGCTGGCTGTCCTGGTACTTGAGGCTGTAGTTGACCGGTTGGTCCACGTCTGTCTCTAGGCTGGACAGATTGGACATATCTCCTCCACCGTCTCTCGACATTGCAACACCTGGGGGAAGAGAAGGTAAGGTAATTTTTTTTCTTTTTTTTTTTAGTAGAGGTTTTACAGCGCTCGCAACTGCATACGGTCATTTGAGCGCCAGAAGATTAGAGGTGTTACAAGAGAGTAACAAACATAAAAAAGAAGGAGGGGAGATAAGGACGATTGATGTTTGATAGGAAAGAAGAAGCAAACCACACCAGAGCATCCATCAACCACCCACAACGTAAGGTAAGGTAAGTGAGATAAGGAAAGATAGATTAGGCAAGACATCGAATTATAAGACAGGATAAGATAAGATAAAGTATGATGCGGTTATAAGATAAGATAGGATAAAATAAGATAGAAATGAATAATTACTGATAACAATTAAAGAAAACTTTTACAGGAGACGGAGGTAACCATTTCAGTCATTCACAATTGTACCTACTTTATGTAAATTTCCTTCTTTTTTTTCTTTTTTCAACATTTAAAATATAAATTTCAGCAATATTTTCCGACTACATACAACCGATACCATAACTTAAGAAACTAATTTTTTTTTTTAAAGAATTAAAATTTTGGGCTTAGTTCATAATAAAACAACTGGTCGATGTTATCACAAAAAAAATAATTTTTTAAAAATCGTAGCGTTGCACATTCTACCACCTGGCCGACGTTATCTTACCTGGCAGTCCACTAGAACTGACAGCAGCTTGCGTCGCGTTGTTCGAGGAGGAAGCAGAGGAGGCAGACACACGCGGGGCAGCCACGTGTTCCCGTAGCGACTTGGGGTGCGTGTGCACCTCGTAGTGGGTGGCTAGCGGGTGTGGGGCGCCCGAAGACGACGGAGCTGATTGGGTGAGCAGCGAGGATTTTCCGTCAGGGGAAGAAAATCCCAGGGCCGGTTCCACGCCGGCGTACAGCGCTACCTCATGCATGTACTGGACGATCCGGCTGTTGGGGGAGGCACCGTGTGTCCACGCCAGCTGGTGTTGTTGTTGTTGTAGCTGTTGCTGCGGCTGTAAATGTTGGTAGTGAGGGTGCTGGTAGAGGCCAGCGGCGGGGCTTCGCCAGACGTGGGCGGGCACGTTGTTCACCAGACTACCACCGCTCATCGACATGTTCTGAGCCGACGACGACGATAAACTCATCTGTTGTTGTTGCTGCGGGTGATGATGATGGTGGGACGAAGGTGTGGGGTGTCTCGGGCCCGTCGCCGACGATGAGGAAAATTGGTTGCTGTTGTTGTTGCCGTGGCGACGACCGGCGTGCGGGGACTCCCTCCTCTCCAGACTGCCACCCTGGCGCTTGTGCAGGAGTTGTGAGGACCTGGCCAGCATGCTGTGTGCGCGGCTGCGGTCGTGGGAGATGTCCGAGTGAGTGCTCCCCACACTGTCCTGACTGCCTGCGCGAGCCACGCGCTGCGGCGACCTCACCCGCGAGCCGAGTGGTGGTGGGGGTGGGGGAGGGGGAGGCGGGGGCCCGTTCTCGCTGCCGTTCCGCGGCATCATCTGTCGACGAGTCAAGTGTTTCCTCCCGTCTCCTCCCCCGTGTTGTTCCTCCGCCGATCTCTCCATCATCCCGCGATGACCTACGACCTCTGACCCACCAGCCACCGAACTCCCGTGGTAGACAAACCTCCGAGGCTCACTCTCCGACCGGTGCAGGAGATCCGAACCCCCACCGCCGCCCGGCGATCCCTCAACACCTTCAAACTTGTCCGTCGAAGACGAAGAAGCCGACGCGGAAACGCTCTGAGACTGATGATGCTGTAACAGATCCGAACCCTGCCCTGACAACTTCCTTCCCTGCATCAAGGCCTGCCTCGAACCACCGTGATGGTGATGAGGATGATGATGGTGAGGGTGAGACCCCCCTCCACCTCTCTCCCCTCCTGCTCCTCCGGGCACCTCCCCTCCGTGCGATCTGTCACTCCCTCCCTCCGCGGAGGAAGAAGTAGCAGAAGACAGCAGGTTGCGGAGCGCGGCACTACTTCCACTAGAGATCATCTTGTGCCGGGAGTGGATGAGATTGCGGAGCATGCTGACTGCGCCCATGTCCCTCAGCGCCGTCTGATCCTGCTCACAGCGGGCAGACAGGTTCCACAACGTGCCGCACGCGTTACTAACAATAGTCAGGCTAGGTGAGCGCAGCTGGTGGAGCAAAATCTGGGGAACGAGACAGGAAAAAAAATCCCATTTGAGTTGAGTAAAGTAAAGGTCGTTGACTTTGGGAAAAAAGAAGCAAGTCAACATAAGGATGAATGTGTAGAGCAGGGGAAAAGTCAGACAGACAGGCAGACAGACAAATACATTGGAATTTGAGTCAAGTGATGGTGATGATGATGCTGAAGACAATGATGACAATGATGACAATGATGACAATGATGACGACTATGATTATGAAACGTTCAACTTTTTCAGTGTAAGAGATTTTGAATTCTAGTCTCCACCAATTTTTCTTTCTTTTCTTGTTATCTTCAAGCTTTCAACAATGATGACGATGATGGTGGTCATGATGACAATCATGGCAATCATAATGACTATGATGGTGATGACCATGATGATGGCAATAATGACAATGACGATGACAATGACAATCATGATGACTATGATGATGCTGACAATGATGACAATAACAATGATAATAATGATGACGAATGATGACAATGATGATGACAATAATGAAAACGATGACTATGATGACAATGATAACGATGACTAAGATAACGACAATGATGATAATGACAATGATGATAACGACAATGATGACGCCCCCCTCACCTGCAAACATCCGTGCTGTCGAAGCACCTGCCTGTAGTCCTCCCTCAGGGCGATCTGGCTGGAGACGTTCCGGAGAATTCCGCCGCCGTTCTCCACGATAGCCATGGTTTTGGCCACGCTTTTGTAGGTCAGTAGGCCAACCAGGAACTGACCACGTGAGGGGGGGGGACGAGAAATGGGGAACGTTAGATATATAACAAGGGCAATGGGGAAACAGGAAACATTAGCGAGACATAATGGTGACAGAAAAGTTAGAGATATAAAAGAAACGGGAAACTGAATTAATAAGTGTGATTGGAATGTAAAACCCCATTTTGTTCAAAAGTTTAAAAAATAAAGCCCCATAATATATATTCAAAAGTAAACAACAAAACCCCCATTTTATTGAAAAGTATAAAAAAAACCACACTATATTCAAAAGAACCTTTCTTTAAAACATTTTATTTTTTAAAAAAACAAAAAAATCCCATTTCCTACAAGAGAACAAAAAAACGTACCAATTTCTTTCAAAAGTAAAAAAATCAAACTCCTCTCCATCTTATTGAAAGGTATAATATAATACCTCAACTTCAACTTATTCACACAAAAAACCCCAACCCAAAAAAACAAACAAAAAAAACCCATAAAAAAAACAACCCAAAACACAACTC
>NW_004798305.1:0-1562 GCF_000002075.1 Aplysia californica | reverse complement strand
GAGAGGAAGGGGGCCAGATTTTAGATTCAGTAAGAGTTTTACGACACTTGCAACACAATAAGGTCATATAGCTGCCGAATATTAGAGGTGTCACAAGAGAGTAACAAACACAAAAAAGGAGGAGAGATAAGGATGATAGATGTTTTAGTTTTCATAAAAGTTTTACAGCACTTGCAAAAAAGAAGAGGAGAGATTTTTTAAACAAGATGAAAGTATGACAGCTTAAAAGGAGCAAACCACACCAGAGCACCCACCAACCACCCATGGGAAAGAGAACATTGACAGGATCAATGTTTAGGAAGAGTTTTACGGCCCTTGCAACACAATAAGGTCATATAAATGCCAAAGATTAGAGGTGTTACAAGAGAGTAACAAACACAATAAGGTCATAGAAGTGCCAAAGATCAGAATCAGGATCAGATAGTCTGACCTGAAAATTCCCCACGACAAATTGACAACATCCACCTACCATTCTCCATGGGCCAACTGCCGTGGTACATGGCCAGACTCGGGGTGAGTGGGAGGCCGGCGGCCATCCCCCCGGCCAGGCCCGACTCCTTCACGGTCACCTCCCCTGTCTGCGTGGCGATGCTGACCGTTTGACCGCTGGGGGCAGAGGCCCGGTCTGACACGTAGCCACCCACCGCACCCCCGCCCTGCTCACTCTTGGACTGGAACAGCTGGGGGGGCAAAGGTCAAATTATTAGACGGGATATAGGGCAAAGGCCTTTTTTTTTTTAAAGGGTTTTACAGCACTTGCAACACAATAAGGTCATATGAGTGCCAGAAAATTAAAGGTGTTACAAGAGAGAAACAAACATAAAAAAGAATTAAGGGAGATAAGGACGATAGATGTTTGATTGGAAAAAAGAAGCAAACCACACCAGAGCACCCACCAACCACCCATACTCATTAAAAGGGATATAGGGCAAAGGTCAAATTATTAAACAAGAACAACAATAAGAACAACAACAACATTACAACAACAGCAGCAACAACAATATCTGTAACAACAACAAGAACAGCAACAACAACAACATCTGTAACAACAACAAGAACAGCAACAACAACAACAACAACAACATCTGTAACAACAAAAACATCTGTAACAACAACAACAACAACAACAAGAAAGAACAAAAAAGTAAGAGCTCACCTCTCCAGGCAAAGTGGTTGAAGTCGTAGCATCACGTTTCTCCTTCGCACTCTGAAAGAGCACAAACAAAACCAGTTCAAATAAACGATACATCATTCTTGAAACAACAACAACAAAAATATTCGCTACAGCCAGCAATCCACTGAGCCCAAATTTTGAGAAATGTCTATTTTCACACCGTCCATAAGCTGTATCAAAGATACACCTTTCAACATCATCAAAATGTAGTTTAATGCTTGGGTCAAGGCTTACAAAAGCACCTCCCTCTCCTTCCCTCCCTCCCTCTATCCCCCTCTATCTGTACTGTAATATCTCCCCTCACCTCATATATCTTCATAGCTTTTATCTCCACCTCTATAGCTCACGAACGTTCTCTCTCTCTCTCTCTCTCTCTCTCTCTCTCTCT
>NW_004798304.1:213023-219867 GCF_000002075.1 Aplysia californica | reverse complement strand
ACAGTCCCCCCATGGGTAGAGCTACAGTCCCCTAACAGCCTCCTTATTATTATTGTGTCAATGGGATCGTCTTTACTAAAAACAAATATTATTTTATTTCTTCAGGGAGTACATTGCTATCCTCCCTTAATTAAGTGTCAGTCTTGAATGGGCTGTTGTTAACAAAGGTTTCCAAAACACGTTGAACCTTTCTCCATTTTGATTAGACAACTACCTTTTGGGCTACATAATATGCAAGCGACAACGTATCGTGTTTTGCAGTTAGTACCGAATGACGTTGACTAGCTTCCGGTGGGCGTGTACTTCTATTTCCAGGGAAAGATCACAATTAAAATTATCATTTGTACACCAGTTGTGCGTTTACCAAGGGAAAGGGAAAACTCGGGAAATTATTTTACTTTTGTAGTTTAGTGCATTTTTACATAGAATGTGCCATAAATCACCACGTGACTTTTAGTTTTTTAGTTTTAGTAGAGGTTTTACGGCGCTCGCAACTGCATAAGGTCATATGAGCGCCAGAAGATTGGAGGTGTTACAAGAGAGTAACAGACATAAAAAAAAGAAGAAGGGGAGATAAGGACGATAGATGTTTAATAGGAAAGAAGGAGCAAACCACACAAGAGCACCCACCAACCACCCACACATGACTTTTACAGAAGTTTAAAACCAATTAGGCTCAGAGAAGAGCCGTACTAACCAACGGCTTTAATGAATGACAAAATAGGAAACCCCACTATCGACGGCTCCAAAATCAAATCTTGATGGAGGGAGTATTTCTCAGAACTTTTGAACACCGCTCAAAAGTGAACAAACAAAGAATTCCAACCCAGTCACCCAGAGGAAGAAGAACCAACCATCCTACCATCAGAGGTCAGACAAGAAGTTAAAACCAGCCCCCAAAACAGAAGCGCAGGAATAGATGAGCTCACCACGGAGACCATCCTTGCATGTGGTGAAACTGGAATAACTTGACTCACAAAAATCTTCCAGAAAGCACGGACAGAAAGAAAAGTTCCCGGCGAATTTTGCAAAAAGCGGTTATAGTACCAATCTGGAAGAAGAAAGGCAGTAACAGAGACTGTGGAATGTATACAGGCATTTCAGTCACTGCTCAGCCATGGGGACAAATGTCCGCCAAGATATTGGAATGGCGACCAAGATACAAAGTTGAACCATTTCTGAGTGAGGCCCAGATGGGATTTAGAAACGGAAGAGGATGCACCGACGCAATATTTTCCCTACGACAAATTATGTGCGAAAGGGCAATAGAACACAACAGGGAACTACACATAGTATTTGTCGACCAGGAGAAAACGTTCGACAGAGTGAACAGAAACAAGCTGTGGAAAGAACTCGAAAACTACACTGTAAGAGGCCAACTTGTAGATAACTTCCGTGCCATTTAGGAAAACAGCAGAAAGTCGGTGGTTGGTGGGTGCTCTGGTGTGGCTTGCTTCTTCTTTCCTATCAAACATCTAGCGTCCTTATCTCCCCTCTTCTTTTTTATGTTTGTTACTCTCTTGTAACACCTCTAATCTTCTGGCGCTCATATGACCTTATGCAGTTTCGAGTGCCGTAAAATCCTCTACTAAAACGAAACTAAAAAAGTACAGTAAGGACGTCAGAGGGACTCACAGAATGGTTGGAGATAACATCTGGAGTAAGACAAGATTGTGTCCTATCACCAGTATTATTTATCTCATATATGGATAGAATTACAAAAGAAGCACCCCCCGTGGCAGTGCCACTGACTGTAGTGTCTTTACGCCATTCCCAAAGGGGGGACATTTCTCGTTCCAGCATAGTAGAGTTGTAAATGGGCTGATTCATGTCACGCTCATAACTGTGCCTGATCTACAACAGGGAACTGCTGCTTTTTCTTTCCTGATCCTTACTATTGTCATTTTCCTCAACTTCTTTTGTATGTTTGTCCCTCTCTTGTGACCTGCTATTTTGGGATGCCTTGATAGTCGAAGCAGACCTTGTGTTGTTGAGGCTAGAGAGGTGAGCAGAGTAAGTCTGATTCCCTGTAAAGACTTCTTTGTTGACACCCACCCCTTGTCGCTCATATGACCTTATGCAGTTGCGGGCGCCGTAAAACCCTCTACTATAAAAAAAAGAAGCCAGTACCGAACCAGACACCGTAAAAGAATTACTCTTCGCTGATGACCAAAGCCTGACACACAAAGATGAACGAAGTCTCCATCACCACACCACCAGATTACACGAAGAATGTAACAACTACGACATGAAGATCAACATCAACAAAACAGAGACAATGAAAGTAAGCAGAGAGCCAGAACCACTCAGGATACACATCAACAACAACAGTCTCAGACAGGTCCAAGAATTTAAGTACCTCGGAAGTATACTCACTCAGGATGGGCGACTGAACAGAGAAATTGAAACACGAGTGCAAAAGGCCAATAATTTTAGTGTCCAGCTTACTCCACTACTGAAACATCCTAACATCCTCTTGATAACAAAACTCAAAATGATCAACACCATATTCATCCCAACACTCACTTATCAATGCCAAACATGGACCACGAACAAGACATTAGGGCAAAGAATTACAGCATGTGAAATAAGATGTCTAAGAAAAGCAGTAAACAAGACCAGGCGAGACAAAATTAGAAACTCAGTAATCAGGGAAATGGCGGGCACAAATGATGTCATGAATCACATCCAACACCAAAGAATCAAATGGTTTGGACATCTCATGCTATTACAAACACACAATCCAGCACAACGTGCCTACGTCAAAAAGTTCAATTGCAACAAGGCTTGATGGCGACCGATAAAGACCTGGATAGATGGAGTCAGGGAAACATTAACCACCTACGGCATCCCCCTGACCCAAGCTCTCCGGCTGGCGACAGAGAGACGTCTCTTTCTTCCCGCGACACCCAAAAGGGTATAAGCGGCGGATAAAAGTAAAAGTAAGCATAGAATGACCTTTCCTGGGGACTTGTTTTGTTTTGTTGGCTGTTTTTTCTCAGGTATTATCTCACATTGATTTTAAGAAATTGCCATATTTGTAAGTCAGATTGAGAACGAGGAAGAAGAAGAGAGAATGAGGAAGAAGAAGTAAGTCAGAAAAACCCAGAAAAACAACAACTTTGATTTTTAGATCTATGCTAAAACATTGTGAAAGGCCTATAACCTAAATAAAAATGCTAGTATCTCTTCATAATTTGGGGAGCTTGGTTTGTATCGTTGAAACAAGTCTGAACTCATCAAATGTGTTGAACACAGCACACTCTACCAGTTTGTCTTTCATCGAATTGACTCTGATTCCATTGTTCATTATTAAGGACAGCGCCCTGATGCACACATGCTTTGTTTGCTCATTAGATTAGACCCGTGAAGTCCATTGGGAGGATTTGATGAAGATTTATTTTGATTAAGCATGATTAACGCTACCAACAAGGACAAAAATCATTGCTTTTTTTCTGTTGGCGTTTTGCACCCCCCCCCCTCCCCCAATCAAACCAGTATAAATAATTTTGGAGGCGCGCTTTGTTCCTGTCTGCTTTGTGGGAAAGGCTGCTTTGGTCCAGACGCACGTCTGACCAGGGCTGAGAATGATACAGCACCCCAGCAGGCAAACTGGATATATGTACAAGATTTTTGTAAAAACAAAATCCTTCCCATTCAGAAATCAAACTCAAGTCCTCTGAACGATCTTGTCAGTTTGATAGTGTTTGAGCGCGTGAAATCCGCAGCTTGCACTGTATGCTTCCTCGGAAGCCGACGAGAATGTTTCCGAGTGTTCTCAGAGGGTCTGCTGGGGTAATAATAGCTGTAAAGCGCATAGAGCATGCTCTTGAGCATGGTTATGCGCTATATAAATGCAAATATTATTATTATTATTATTATTATTATTATTATTATTATTATCATTATGTTTGCCTCGGCAAAGAGACTGCCTTCTACACCACAAACTCTAGTAATCGTATTGAACATGAGAGCATGAGTAAAGAAAGCACAAGATGAAGATTACTTTACTTTATTCTTCCGCTTGTACGGGTGGGTGTCGCGGGGAGAAACAGGCGTTTGAGCTCTGAGGGTGTCTGCAACAGATTCACTCCAGCCTTGCCTTGGTCTTTCTCAGGCTCTTCAGCCAGAATATTTGATGTTATATTCCCTCAGAGCTGGTTGATTTGGGGGCAATTGTTTGAGGTATCCGAACCACTTGATCTTTTGTTTTTCAATGTGTGGTAGGACTGGTGCAGCTCCTTCCGTGTCCCTTATGATTCCATGTTTTTATTATGTACCTTCTTGTCTTGTTAGTCGCTCTTCTTAAACATTTCTTCTCTCAAGTGACCAGCTTTCTCTCTAAGGCTTTTGTTAGTGACCATGTCTAGCACTGATATGTAAGTGTTGGTAGGAAAATGGCGATGAAGATGAACCCATAAATATGACATCTAAGTATAACATGCACAAAAAAATGGGCAATTTGCAAAAAAAATAGCAAAGAAGGGATAGATGAGAAAAAAAGTGATTATGACAAAGAAAATATGACTTTCACTTTGAGGTAAGAGAAGCATGAAGCACTTTGAAATACAATAGCTATTTTAGAGCAGATGAAACGTAAGACAGGTAGGAGACAAATAGCAGTGGGAGAGAAAAGAAGGACCCTCAAGAGGCGCCCAACAAACACCCGATAAAACGTACAACAAAAAAGACCAGTAAGATAGATTCCACATTATAAATTTATTAAATATATACATATTTTTCAGCTTGACGTACAAACGGAGATTTTGCGCAGTTTCAATTTTGTACAAATAATTCTGAAAGCGCCCTGCAGTTCAAAGGAAAGGCACACACACACAAAAAGATTATGACAGTCCAAATATTACAGAAATTCAGTGTTTCGAATTCTTGAACTGTTCTTTAAACGGACAGAAAAACATTGGCAGTTCAGTCTGAGTATACATATAATTATTTGATTCGAATTCCAAAGCATCAACAACGTGGGGTTGGAGTTCAGTCGAGATACAAGTTCTACAGAGTCAACATGGGATCGAATCTTAAGTCACGATGGGGTAGGAGCAAAGTCAAGATAAGAGTACTTAAGGGTCAATAACGTGGGGTTGGAGCTAAGTAAATATACAACTTTTACTAAATCAAGATGCAAGTTCTAACGAATCAACAAAGTGAGGTTGGTACTAAGTCAATATGCAAGTTCCAAAATGTTAACAACATGGGGTAGGGGCTAGTCATGATACGGGTTCTCAAGACTCAACGGCTTGGGGTTGGAGCTAAGTCATAATACAAGTTCTAAAGGGTCAATAACATGGGATTGAAGCTAAGTCAGAATAATAATAAAATAATAATAATAATAATAATAATAATAATAATAATAATAATAATAATAATAATATAAAAAATGTAGATCTTTTCTATAGCGCTCACTCCCGTGTGGCCACAGCTCTGGGCGCTTTACATAACTGCATGAACGTACAATATTCACTCACTCACGCACGCACGCACGCACGCACGCACGCACGCACGCACGCACGCACACGCACACACACACACACACACACACCTACTTGCTTATCACACTCACATGCCTACACACAGTTACGAAATGAGCACATACAAATACATAAAATAATATACACTATGCAATTCGTAAAATACATAAATGGATACATAGTCATTTACATAACATTGTACTGAACATGTATTTACTGACATAAAAATGATATTTCAAATTTAGACTCAGATGTTGTAGATCTAGATTCTATGTCTCAAGGTTTGGGGAAGAGAGTTCCAAACTGATGGAGCAAGGTGGGTAAAAGATCTTTTAGCTAATTTTTTACCTCCTTTTCTAGGAACTCTTAAAAGATACTTAACCCCTAATCTTAGTGATTTAGGTGGAACATAAATCTGGATGAGATCACTTAGGTTTGAGAGAGTTTTGTTATTGACACATTTATGACATAATATTGCTATTTTATATGGTTTCTAAAGGGTGAATAACGTGGGGTTGGAGCTCAGTCAATATACAACCTTTACTAAATGAAGATGCAAGTTCCAAAGGGTTAACAACATGGGGTTGGGGCTAGTCATGATACGGGTTCTCCAGAGTCAACGACGTGGGGTTGGAGCTAAATCAAAATACACGAGTTCTAAAGGGTTAATAACTTGGGATTGGAGCTAAGCCAAGATACAAGTTTTAATGTGTTGAAGATTCGAAAAATTAAGTTCTAGTGGGTCAACAATGAGCTTCGGCGCTATGTCAAGAATATGTAATCTAAAGGGTCAACAATGAGGGGTCAGAGAAAGTCAAACTGAAGAGTATGTTCACATTGGCTGTCAAGGCATGGTTTTTTTTTCATGGTAAACAAGCTTTTCAATAAGTATTTCGCAGCACTAAAAAAAGCTTCCAACTCCAGTCTTGAACGTGGCACTCTGCTTCTGCAGATGGTCCTCCAGTCCTGCAGGCATTTCTCGGTCTTGCCGGCGGTCCTCCGACACATTTCAAGGCAATTACCTTTTCAGGCTGTCCATTATTCATCACTTCTTATCTGAGGTCCACCTGTCCTAAAGGTGGTTCAACAGGCTGTCTTGTCCTACTGGTGGTATCAGAACACCTACCACAGGAAGGTCAAAGGCCAAAAGAACAGCTGACAGTTTGTTGGTCCGTTGAGTATACATTTTACCGCTCCACGGACACAATTCTGACAGCGCAACACCAACAAGCTGCAAGGAACCATCCAGTATACAAATGAAACTTCAACACTCAAGTTGAAAATCAGCAAGCAGCTCTCCCCAGCCAGTTCTACTCCTGCCACCCCCTTCCCCCTGAAAAGACTCCATCTACACCTGC
>NW_004798304.1:211009-212923 GCF_000002075.1 Aplysia californica | reverse complement strand
ATGGGTTCTAAAGGGTCGATAACATGGGGTTGAAACTAAGTCAACAGATATGGGTTCTAAAGGTTCGATAACGTGGTGTTGAAACTAATCAACATAATATATGGGTTCTAAAGGGTCGATAACATTGGGTTGAAACTAAGTCAACATAATATATGGGTTCTACAGGGTCGATAACGTGGATTAGAAACTAAGTCAACATTTATGGGTTCTAAAAGGTCGATCAAGTGGGGTTAAAACTAAGTAAACAGATATGGGATCTAAAGGGTCGATAACATTGGGTTGAAACTAAGTCAACATATACGGGTTCTAAAGTGTCGATAACGTGGGAATGAAACTAAGTCAACATAATATCTTTTTTCTAAAGGGAAGATAACGTGGGGATCAAACTAAGTCAACATAATATATGGGTTCTAAATGGTCGATAACGTGGGGTTGAAAGTAAGTCAACATAAATGTTTCTAAATGGTCGATAATGTTGTGTTGAAAATAGGTCAACATAATATATTGGTTCTAAAGGGTCGATAACGTGGGGTTGAAACTAAGTCATCATAATATTTGTGTTCTAAAGGGTCGATAACGTTTGGTTGAAACTAAGTCATCATAATATATGGGTTCTAAAGGGTCGATAACACGGGGTTGAAATTAAGTCAACATAATATATGGGTTCTAAAGGGTTGAAAACGTGGGGTTGAAACTAAGTCAACATATATGGGTTCTATAGGGTCGATAACGTGGTGTTGAAACTAAATCAACATAATATATGGGTTCTTAAGGGTCGATAACGTGGGGTTGAAACTAAGTCAACATATATGGGCTCAAAAGGTTCGATAACGTTGGGTTGAAAATATGTCAACATATATGGGTTCTATAGGGTCGATTACGTGGGGTTGAAACTAAGTCAACATATATGGGTTCTAAAGGGTCGATAACGTGGGGTTGAAACTAAGTCAACATATATGGGTTCTAAAGGGTCGATAACGTGGGGTTGAAACTAAGTCAACATAAATGGGTTCAAAAGGTTCGATAACGTTAGGTTGAAAATATGTCAACATATATGGGCTCTATAGGGTCGATTACGTGGGGTTGAAACTAAGTCAACATATATGGGTTGTAAAGGGTCGATAACGTGGGGTTGAAACTAAGTCAACATACATGGGTTCAAAAGGTTCGATAACGTTTGGTTGAAAATATGTCAACATATATGGGTTCTATAGTGTCGATTACGTGGGGTTGAAACTAAGTCAACTTATATGGGTTCTAAAGGGTCGATAACGTGGGGTTGAAACTAATTCAACATAATATATGAGTTGTAAAGGGTCGATAACGTGGGAATGAAACTAAATTAACATAATATATGGGTTCTAAAGGGTCGATAACGTGGGGTTGAAAATATGTCAACATATGGGTTCTATAGGGTCGATTACGTGGGGTTGAAATTAAGTCAACATATATGGGTTGTAAAGGGTTGATAACGTGGGAATGAAACTAAATTAACATAATATATGGGTTCTAAAGTGTCGATAAGGTGAGGTTGAAACTAAGTCATCATATATGGGCTCTAAAGGGTTGATTAGGTGAGGTTGAAGCTAAATCAACAAATATGGTATCTAAATGGTCGTTAACGTGGGTTTGAAACTAAGTTAACATAATATATGGGTTCTAAAGTGTCGATAAAGTGGGGTTGAAAATAGGTCAACATAATATATGGGTTCTAAAGGGTCGATAACGTGGGGTTGAAACTAAGTCAATTTTTTAAAAATATGGGTCGATAACGTGGGTCGTCGTCGTCGTCGTCGTCGTTGTCGTCATCATCATCATCATCATCAAGTAGATCATGAACAGCGCTCTATGCGCTTTACATGAGTGCATGTACGAAAAATGTTCGTGCATGCACACGCACGCGCGCGCACGCGC
>NW_004798304.1:209384-210660 GCF_000002075.1 Aplysia californica | reverse complement strand
ACACACACACACACACACACACTTGCTTTATCACACGCGCACGCTTACACATTGTTTCGAAATGAGCTCATACAAATACATGTACATAAAATAATATACACAATGCAATTCGCAAAATACATAAATGGATACATAGTCATTTACATAACAACATTGTATTGAACATGAATCTACTGACATAAAAATTATTTGTCTTTAAAGATACGTTAAATTTAGATTCAGATGTATGTCTCAAGGGTCGGGGAAGGGAGTTCCAAACTGATGGAACATGGTGGGCAAATGATCTTTCTGCTAATTTTTTACCTCCTTTTCTAGGAACTCTTAAAAGATACTGATCACCAAAACTAAGTGATCTAGGTGGAACATAAATCTGGATGAGATCACTAAGACGTGAGGGAGTTTTGTTATTGACACATTAATGACATTATATTGCAATTATATCTTGATTCTAAAGGGTGAGTAACGTGGTGTTGCGGCTAAGTCAATACATGGGTTCTAATGAGTCAACAATGTGGGGTCGGAGATAAGTCAAGATACAACTTTTAATGGGCAAATAATGTGGGATTGGAACTAAGTCAAGATACAAGTTCTAAAGAGTCAACAACGTGGATTGGAGCTAAGTCAAGATATGAGTTTTACAAGGTCAACAATCTCTGTTGGAATTTAATTCAAGAAACAAGTTCTAAATGGTCAACAACATGGGGTTGGAGCAAACAATTCTATTGTTAGCAAAGAAGACTTGAAAAATTAAGTTCTAGTGGGTCAACAATAAGCCTTCGACACTATGTCAAGAATATGTGATCTTAAAGCAAAAATACTTAAAGCCAGAACCATCAGTGCAAATTTTCTTTTTTTTTAACAAAAGAAAACGAAACTGTAGATAGCAAATATTACGTATCATTTTGATTTGAGTCAAATTAATCATAACAAATGTATAACTCTTAAGTATAATATTTTCAGGACTTATAAATGGCCAGGAGGCAGTGTTTGAGAAACACCAAAATCTTGCGCTCATATGACCTTATGCAGTTGCGAGCGCCGTAAAACTTCCACTAAAACTAAACTAAAAAACCCCACCTAAATGCAAAAAATGAAAGTTTCTGACCCACCAATGATTACTCTTTTACTTTAACTACAGAAATCATAAGTCACATAATGTCTTACATTAGTGAGTAGAGCGCAAGACACATTTCAAAGGCAATTACATTGTCAGGCTGTCCATTGTTCATCACAATTTACGGTCTTCCAGTCCACTAGGTTGTCCTTCCTGCAGGCT
>NW_004798304.1:202822-208312 GCF_000002075.1 Aplysia californica | reverse complement strand
CCAGTCTAAAAGGTTGTCCTTCCTGCAGGCTGTCCATTGTTCATCACAATTTACGGCCTTCCAGTCTAAAAGGTTGTCCTTCCTGCAGGCTGTCCATTGTTCATCACAATTTACGGCCTTCCAGTCTAAAAGGTTGTCCTTCCTGCAGGCTGTCCATTGTTCATCACTATTTACGGTCTTCCAGTCCACTAGGTTGTCCTTCCTGCAGGCTGTCCTGTCCTACTGGTGGTATCAGAACACCCACCACAGGAAGGCCAAAGTCCACAAGAACAGCTGACTGTTTGTTTGGTCCGTTGAGTATACATTTTACGGCCCCTCTGACACAATTCTGACAGTGCAACACCAACAAGCTGCAAGGAACCATCCAGTATACAAAAGTCACTTTCAACACTCAAGTTGAAAATCAGCAAGCAGCTCTTCCAAGCCAGTTCTACTCCTGCCATCCCCTTCCCCCCTGGAAAGACTCAATCTACCCCAATTCCCCGAGAAAAAAAAATGCTGCACTGCCTCCCGCCATGGCCATGGCAATACTACCTACAAAATCCCACTCTGAACCTAGCTTATCTGCCTAACTTCCTATCAACCTATCTTTACAGGAGGGAGGGGATGGCAGAAGCAGAATAGGGTGGGAAGAGTTGCCTACTGATTTAAAGCTTGAGTGTTGGAGTGAATTTTGCATACTGGCTCGTTCCTTGTACCTTCTTGGTGCTGAGTTGCCATTACTGTGTCAATGATGCTGTCAAATGTATACTCAGAGGATCAAACAAACACTGCCAGCTGTTTGTCCTTTGATTTTTAGTGGTAGACTTACTTATAGCCCCAGTGTCTTCTTGACCCAAAATCTGATGAGTGGCAGTGATCTGAGGGAAACAAATTCAAAGTTAAATCAGTTTGTATTAGTAAGTAATATTGAGTTTAAGCACATTCATGTTGAAGCATCTAAAATATTTGATGGGTGATTAGATTTATTTAAATTCAGTACATTCTATTAAAATGAGCATAGTATTAAAACAAAAGTAGCATGTGACACAGTAAGGAAGTTTTGATCTTCAAGGATATCTATACTTCACATTGTGCCCACCTTTTAATCAACAAAAAAATTAAGGTGCAAGCGTTCCCTACACTGGTGTGAAAAGATGCGTGAACAATACAGGTTAAAAAGGAAGTATAACCTTCAAATGACCCTGAAACAAACAAATTGCTTCCGTTTGAATTACGTCAATTACAAGCAAACGTTCAATTCACAGGTATATTTTCAGGAACCTTCAGACATATCTAGGTGCAGTTTTTGAGAGAAACCTAAACATGAACATGAAACTTTCAAGTTTCAATGGGTATTCTAAATGTTCAGTCATAATAGGTTGTATTTTAATACGTCTAAATAGGCCAAGACATCTTTCAAAGACAAATACCTTTTGAGGATGTTCATGCAACGCTTCTTGTTTCTCGACACAGTCGATAAGGACAATCCTCTGATCCTGTCGGCAATCCACCGGTGCTGTACTGTAGCCAGTCCTAGGGATGAAACGTGTCATAGAAAATCCTCCAACATCGATATAGTTTTATTTAGTTTCAAGGGTTAAAAACATCCACTATACTGGCAGGGAAGAAGGAATAAAAGGCAGGTTAAAAATAGGACACGCACAAGATTTTGAAAAGGGCCAAAATGACAAAATAACGAATTTATTATTCAAAGCCACAGCCAATCGTGGAAATCTTTAATATATTGTTAATATATTCCTTCCCTATAGACGATCCTGGTGATGACGCTTTAAACCAATCCCCTTGCGTTAATTAACAGTTTCAGATAATTTTAAGATTCCCTTTGTTGACACTGATAAGTAAGATCAATGCTTATAAAAAATGTTGTTCACTTTAAATTTGTTGTATTTTTTGTGTGGGAGTATTTTTTACACCCCCATCAACACAATTTTAATCACTTTGGGAATAGATTTCAGATCTTTTAAGTCGAACCCTGACTCATCGATAGGTATCCTTATTTTACAGTCATTATGAGTTAGATGATGTCCTAATGTGGGATTTAAGCCTCAGTGAATATTGTTACAAGACATACTTCAATGACAAATACTTTCCGATGCTGATCATCATTCATCACTTCTTGTTTCTTGACAGTCTCGATAGAAACGGTCCTTTGGTCTTGTCGGTCAATGGGCCCTCCAGAACCGTACTGATGAAAGAAAATAATTAAACTTTCCAACGCACCAATGAATATTCTTTTAGCCAGGAAATAAAATAATGTTATTTAATTTCTTAATAAGTCAGTGAGTAGAATTGCAAGAAATAGTATTTCAAAGGCAATTACCCTCTCAGGCTGCCCATCATCCAGCACTGGGTATTTGCGGTCATCCAGTCTAAAGAGTGGTCATATACGCTGTCCTATCCCACTGGTAGTATCAGTACATCTACCACAGGATGGTCAAAAGCCAAAAGAACAGCTGACAGTGTTTTCTTGATAAACTGAGCTCAGAAAGAAAGTGTTGTTCTTCAAGGAAATGTATAAACTTTACATTGTGTCTACCTTTTAATCAATAAAAAAAATATTACGGTGCCAGTATACCTATGCTGGTGTGAAAAGAAAGACATGACAATTAAAGGCTGAGAAAAGAAGTACAACCTTGAAATGACACTGAAGCAAACATCTTTGTTTCCGCTTGAAATACATCAATTACGAGCAACGTTTATATGTCTTTTTCAGGAGCCATTAAACAGGTCCAGGGGAAGTTTTTGAGAGAAACAAACGTAAAAATGAAACTTTGAAGTGAACGTAGCATTTGTATTCTAATTGTTTTTTAAACGTCTAAATAGGGCAAGACATCTTTCAAAGACAAATACCTTCTATGGCTGATCATCCTACACTTCTTGTTTCGATACAGTGGATATGGACAATCTTCTGGTCTTGTAGGCAATCAACTGGTGCTGCAGGCAGTCTTGGTGATGAAAAAACGTGTTAAAGATTTATTGATCGAGAACAATATGACAAAGAGTGATTGAATGATTGAAAAGGTGTTTTACGGCACTGTCAATGTCAAAGAAAATCAAACATCTCGAGTTTTATTTAGTATCATATATTAAAAACATTCTATATTCTGGTGTCGATAAAGAAAATCCAGAATTTTGACATTTCCTTTGACTCGTACTGATCAATAAGACATATTAATGCTAATGAAAAGTGTTCATTTTAAGTTCTATTTTTCTAGTGTGTGGGTTTTTTACACCCTCATCAACACAATTCAGATTACTTAGGGTGTAGATATTCGACATTTCACGGTGAAACCTGACTCATCGATTGGTATTCTAATTTTATTGTCATTATGTGTTAAATAATGTCCTAATAATAATGGAACTTAAGCCTCAGTGAATAGAGTTGCTAGACATACTTCAATGACAAATACCTTCTAATGCTGATCATCATTCATCCCTTCTTGTTTCTTGACATTCTCGATATAAACGGTTCATTGGTCCTGTCGTCGGTCTAATGCGTCCTCTAGAATCGTACTGATGAAAGAAAAAAAATGAAAACTTTTCACGCACCAATGAATATTCTTAAGTTATTACAGAAATAGTATGTTACATAAATTCTTAATAAGTCAGTGAGCAGAACAGCCAGCAATATTATTTCAAAGACAATTACCTTTTCAGGCTGCTCATCATTCATCACTTCGTATTTGCGGTCATCCTGTCACAAAGGTGGTCCTTCCTACAGGCTGTCCTGTCCCACTGGTAGTATCAGAACACCTACCACAGGATGGTCAAAAGCCAAAGGAACAGCTGGCAGTGTTTGCTTGATAAACTGAGTACACATTTTACAACACAACTGATACAATTCTGACAGTGCTACACCAACACACTTCAAAGAAAAATCCAGTATACAAAAGTCACTTCAACGCTCAAGTTGAAAATCAGCAAGTAGCTCTTCTCAGCCTGTTCTACTCCTACCACCCCCTTCCCAAATGAAAAGACTCGATTTACAACTGCCGCACCACTTACCTCCCCACACCCCCCTCCAAAAAAAAAAAATGCTACACAGCCCCCTCAACTCCCTCCCTCCATGGCCATGGCAATACTATCTACAAAGTCATACTCTAAACCTAGCCTGTCCACCTAGCTCCCTATCAACCTATCTTTAAAAGGCCACAGCAGTGTAGGTAGGGGTCTTTTCAAGGGGGAAGGGGGTGACAGAAGTAGAATTGGGTGGTAACAGCTGCCTAATGATTTTGAGCTTGAGCGTTGGAAGTGAATTTTGCATACTAGATTGTTCTTTGAAGCTTGTTGGTGCTGCACTGCCATTACTGTTTCAATGATGCTGTAAAATTCATACTCAAATAGGTATCAAACAAATTCTACCACCTGTGTATTTGACCTTCTACTTTCTGTGGTAGACTTACTGATAACTCAAGCACCTTCTTGCTAAAAGTCCGATGAGTGACAGTAAACTGAAAAAAAATTAACTCAAAGTTAAATCAGTTTGTATTACTAAATTTTGAATGTAAGCACATTCATGTTGGAGCATCTAAATTATTTGATACGTGATTATTTAAATGCAGAACATTTTATTTACATGAGCTAAGTAGTAAAACATGCAGCATGTGACTCAGAAAGAAAGTTTTGTCCTTCAAGGAAATGTATAAACCTTACATTGTTTCTACCTTTTAATCAATAAAAAATATTACTTTACCAGTATACCTATGCTGGTGTGAAAGAAAGACTTGACAGTTACAGGCTGAAAAAAGAACAACAACAACCTTGAAATGACACTGAAGAAAATATCTTTCATTGTTTTCGTTTGATTTACATCAATTACACGCAACATACTCAGGTCTTTTTTCAGGAGCCATTAAACAGGTCCAGGGGAATTTATTGAAGAGTTAGTTTAGTATGGTGTGTTTTGGCGCTCTCAACTGCATAAGGAGTTTTTGAGAGAAACAAACGTAAAAATTAAACTTTCAAGTTGACCTAGCATTGGTTATTCTAATTGTTTTTTGAACGTTTTAATAGGCCAAGACATCTTTCAAAGACAAATACCTTCTATGGCTGATCATCCTACACTTCTTGTTTCTCGATACAGTGGATATGGACAATCTTCTGGTCTTGTAGGCAATTAACCGGTGCTGTAGGCAGTCCTGGTGATGAAAACAATGTGTTAAAGATTTATTGATCGAGAACAATATGACAAAGAATAATTGAATGATTGAGTAGGTGTATTACTGCACTGTTAATGTGTCAAAGAAAATCAAACATCTCGTGTTTTATTTAGTATAATAATATTTAAAACATTCTATATTCTGGTGTCGATAAAGAAATTACAGAATTTTGATATTTCCTTTGACTCGTACTGATCAATAAGACATATTAATGCTAATGAAAAGTGTTTATTTTAAGTTCTATTTTTCTAGTGTGTGTTTTTTTACACCCTCATCAACACAATTTAGATTACTTAGGGTGTAGATATTCGACATTTCACAGTGAAAC
>NW_004798304.1:201392-202300 GCF_000002075.1 Aplysia californica | reverse complement strand
CCAACCTATCTTTAAAAGGCCACAGCAGTGTAGGTAGGGGTCTTTTCAAGGGGGAAGGGGGTGACAGAAGTAGAATTGGGTGGTAAGAGCTGCCTAAAGATTTTGAGCTTGAGCGTTGGAAGTGAATTTTGCATACTAGCTTGTTCTTTGAAGCTTGTTGGTGCTGCACTGCCATTACTGTTTCAATGATGCTGTAAAATTCATACTCAAATAGGGATCAAACAAACTCTATCACCTGTGTATTTGACCTTCTACCTTCTGTGGTAGACTTACTGATAACACCAGCACCTTCTTGCTAAAAGTCTGATGAGTGACAGTAAACTGAAAAAAAATTAATTCAAAGTTAAATCAGTTTGTATTACTAAATTAATTTTGAATGTAAGCACCTTCATGTTCGGGCATTTAAATTATTTGATACGTGATTATTTAAATGCAGAACATTTTATTTACATGAGTTAAGTTGTAAAACATGCAGCATGTGACTCAGAAAGAAAGTTTTGTCTTTCAAGGAAATGTATAAACCTTACATTGTTTCTACCTTTTAATCCAAAAAAAAAAAAATTACTTTACCAGTATACCTATGCTGGTGTGAAAAGAAAGACTTGACAGTTACAGTCTGAAAAAGGAAGAAAAACTTTGAAATGACACTGAAGAAAATATCTTTAATTGTTTCCGTTTGAATTACATCAATTACAAGCAACATACTCAGGTCTTTTTTCAGGAGCCTTTAAACAGGTCCAGGGGAAGTTTTTGAGAGAGTTAGTTTAGTATGGTGTTTTATGGCGCTCTCAACTTCATAAGGAGTTTTTGAGAGAAACAAACATACTTTACTTTACTTTACTTTTCCGATCCAGCGGCCATTTGGGTTCTAGCCCTTCGGTCTGTCGATATGGCAAAGAATTGACAGG
>NW_004798304.1:196946-201292 GCF_000002075.1 Aplysia californica | reverse complement strand
AATTACCTTTTCAGGCTGCTCATCATTCATCACTTCATATTCGCGGTCATCCTGTCACAAAGGTTGTCCTTCCTACAGGCTGTCCTGTCCTACTGGTAGTATCAGAACACCTACCACAGGATGGTCAAAAGCCAAAGGAACAGCTGGTAGTGTTTGTTTGATCCACTGAGAATACATTTTACAACACCACTGATACAATTCTGACAGCGCCACACTAACACGTTGCAAAGAACAATCCAGTATACAAAAGTCACTTCAAAGCTTAAGTTGAAAATCAGCAAGCAGCTCTTCTCAGCCTGTTCTACTCTTACCAACCTCTTCCCCTCTGAAAAGGCTCGATTTACAACTGCCGTACCACTTACTCCCCTCCACCCCAAAACAAAATAATAAATTTTTTTAAAAATTAAAAAAAATTTAATCCCACACTGCCCCCTCAACTCCCTTCCGCCATGGCCATGGCAATACAATCTACAAAATCCTACTCTAAACCGAGCCTATCCACCTAGCTCCCTATCAACCTATCTTTACAATGCCACAGCAGTGTAGGTAAGGGAAGAGCTGCCTAATGATTTTGTGCTTGAGTGTTGGAAGGGAATTTTGCATACTAGCTTGTTCTTTGTATCTTGTTAGTGCTGCATGGCATTACTGTTTCAATGATGTAAAATTTATATTAAAATATGGATCAAACAAACTCTACCACCGGTTTATTTGACCTTCTACCTTCTGTGGTAGACTTACTGATAACTCAAGCACCTTCTTGCTAAAAGTCCGATGAGTGACAGTAATCTGAAAAACATTAATTCAAAGTTAAATCAGTTTAAACTGCTAAATTTTGAATGTAAGCACATTCATGTTGGAGCATCTAAATTATTTTATACGTGATTAAATGCAGAACATTCTATTTACATGAGCTAAGTAGTAAAACATGCAGCATGTGACTCAGAAAGAAAGTTTTGTCCTTCAAGGACATGTATAAACCTTACATTGTTTCTACCTTTTAATCAATAAAACATATTACTTTACCAGTACACCTATGCTGGTGTGAAAAGAAAGACTTGACAGTTACAGGCTGAAAAAAAGAAGAACAACCTTGAAATGACACTGAAGAAAATATCTTTGTTTCCGTTTGAATTACATCAATTACAAGCAACATACTCAGGTCTTTTTTCAGGAGCCATTAAACAGGTCCAGGGGAAGTTTTTGAGAGAGTTAGTTTAGTATGGTGTTTTATGGCGCTCTCAACTGCATAAGGAGTTTTTGAGAGAAACAAAAGTAAAAATGAAACTTTCAAGTTGACCTAGCATTGGTATTTCTAATTGTTTTTTCAACGTCTTAATAGGCCAAGACATCTTTCAAAGACAAATACCTTCTTGGGCTGATCATCCTACACTTCTTGTTTCTCGATACAGTTGATATGGACAATCTTCTGGTCTTGTAGGCAATCAACCGGTAGCTGCAGGCAGTCCTGGTGATGAAAACAATGTGTTAAAGATTTATTGATCGAGAACAATATGACAAAGAGTGATTGAATGATTGAGTAGGTGTATTACTGCACTGTTAATGTGTCAAAGAAAATCAAACATCTCGTGTTTTATTTAGTATAACGATATTTTTTTTAAACATTCTGGTGTCGATAAAGAAAATCCAGTATTTTGACATTTCCTTTGACTCGTACTGATCAATAAGACATATTAATGCTAACGAAAAGTGTTTATTTTAAGTTCTATTTTTCTAGTGTGTGTTTTTTTTACACCCTCATCAACACAATTTAGATTACTTAGGGTGTAGATATTCGACATTTCACAGTGAAACCTGACTCATCGATGGGTATTCTAATTTTATTGTTATTATGAGTTAAATAATGTCCTAATAATAATGGAACTTAAGCCTCAGTGAATAGTGTTGCTAGACATACTTCAATAACAAATACCTTCTAATGCTGATCATCATTCATCCCTTCTTGTTTCTTGACATTCTCGATATAAACGGTTCTATCCTGCACTACCCCCCTCAACTCCCTCCCGCCATGGCCATGGCAATACTCCCTACAAAATCCTACTCTTAACCTAGCCTGTCCACCTAGCGTCCTATCTACCTATTCGTACAGCCCCATTGTGATGTAGGTTGGCTTTTTTCGGGGGGCAAAGGCTGGTGGCTGGAATAGATGAGGGTGGGAAGAGCTCCCTGGTGAGTTTAAGATTGAGTGTTGAAGTGCCATTATATACTGGATTGCTCCCTGCAGCTTGGTGCTGCAAAACCACGATTGTATCAATGATTCTGTAAAATGTATACTCAATTGAACAAACAAGCACAGCTAGCTTTTTGTTTGGCCTTTGACTTTCTAAGGTAGCCTCACTGATAGCACCAGTGTCCTCTTGACCAAACGTCTGATGAGTTGTAGTTTTCTAAGAAAAATATATTTAAAGTAAAATAAGTTTGAATAGCTAAATTTTGAGTTTTAATTTTGTAGTTTTAGTAAAAGTTTTAGGGCACTTGCAGTGCAATGAGGTCAAAAAAGTGCCGAAGATTATAGGTGTTACAAGAGAGTAACAAACAAAAAAAGAAGGAGAAGAGATAAGGACGATAGATGTTTGATAGGAAAGAAGAAGCAAACTACACCAGAGCACCCGTCAACCAATTCTGAGTAATTAAAGAATGGCACATTAATGTAATAGTGGTCATTTTTTTCACGAAAACAAAAAGCAAGACAAACAGGAACAAACACAAGAGATAAAGACGGAAAAGCAGGAACTGCCATTAATTGCAGCCTCATCCCACCAAAATATTTATTACTGATTGGTTGAGTAGACATGTTATGTTACCAATGATTGATTGATTGGGTAGATGTTTTACGGCACTATCGACACAATTTTGGTCATTTAAGCGCCATCAGGTTTCACCGCTACAAAATCAGACGTGTTTTTAATAAGAGTCTTTCGGAGCTCGCAACCGCAAACGATCACACTATTTCTATTATGCTAAAAAGACGAACAAACATTTATAAAAAAAAATTTGTAAATATGGAAAAGGTTTATTTACATTTGTATATACAATACAAATCTCAGTGTATGTATATATACACCGACAACGACAACTATATATTTTCACATTTTATTAAACAGTTCAATTTCTTTTATAAAACTTAAAATTCTTCTAGGTTCTATGATGTTAAAAAGGGTCTTAATATCTTTACATTTAAAATATTTATCACGGACATAATTAAAGTCGACACATTCCATTAGGATGTGCCGAACTGTGTAATCTGTGTTGCACGCCACGCAAAAAGGAGCTTCCTCTCCTTCGAGCAAATGTTTGTGCGTGACGTGCGTGTGTCCTATTTTTAGTCGGGTAAAAATTACTTTTTCTCTTCTATGTTACCAAGAGGATAATCTGTTCATGTATGGGCAAGAAACGTGCAACAAACATCAGCCTCTCTTAATATTCATTGAAAAGAGGGACAGACATTTATGAACATTTATCAGTTAATTGTAAACCTATAACATTTTATCTTGATCTTTAATGATTTATTTATATTAAAAGCGGAATGAGTTCCGCAGAGAACCGGCCGACCAACAACACAAAAGAGGGGATATTTTAAGCTGGACATACCCTAACCCTAACCCTAAACCTTAACCCTGACCAACCCTCGTATAGTTTGTTCAGTGGACCTTGCTTGACAAGGTAAGTGCCGGCCCTCTGCGGAACTCCTCCCTTAAAATCCCATTCTTTTTGGAGCTTTTAAAATATTAAAAATGTGAATTTCTGAATTCAAACCAATCTATTAAAATGAGCTAAGTAGTGTTTTAAAAGTGGCATGAGACACAGAAAGGAACTTCTCGTTCTTCAAGGCGATACATTATGCTTTGCATACGTGTCCAATGTCTAATCAATAATTAATAATTACGTTACCAGTATTCCTAAACTGGTGAGAAAATTAAAATAAAAAAATGATGACCATAACAAATAAAAATAATAAAATACAACAATCAAATGACACTTTTTTGCGTTTGAATAATATAATGCCAATAACAAGTAAACTTTCATTTTATTGGTATGTTTTTAGGAACCATTATACAGAACCAGGACAGTTTGTTTTAGAGCGACAGAACCGAAACGTAAAAATGTTGACCCAATTGGAATTCTAAATTTGCAGTCATATCTCAAAGCTTCAAAGTCAAAGGCTCTGGAACATATTATTTTATTATGTTTGGCGGGTAAGTTAGTTTGAATTTGAAGACACCTATGCAAGTTCACTAACCTATGAGTATATTAAAATTTTACAAACAAGAATTTAATCAAATGCATTTTGCAGAGAGACAGCGCGAGAGAAAGACAGAGAGATGGGC
>NW_004798304.1:194075-195339 GCF_000002075.1 Aplysia californica | reverse complement strand
TCTCTCTCTCTCTCTCTCTCTTTCTCATGAAGACCATTCTTGTTAAAAATTTCTTTTGTCCATAAGATTTTTTTCTGGCAAGGAATAGTTTTCTACTTCTGTGTGTTACCTTGCTGTGGCCTAGCCAAGATAACTAGAAAAATTCAAGTCTCTATCTCAATTCTAAGACTCCCGCTGCTATGGAAACATGTTGCTCAACATTGGAGCCTATTTTCTCCTTTTCGTGTTTCTGCACCTTGCATACTTAAAAGTTCCATATTTTCGTCAAGTATTGTCTCCTTTGCTTCATTTTTTTTCTCAAATTGTCGTGAACTGGTGATTGTTTTTGGAAATTATGTTACCTGAATTTTGAAATTTCCTTCATATGACTGATTTTGACTGGGAGTGTCACATATGTATCGAGCATCTCGGTCTTCCTACTGGGATGTTGTATCCTTGTCACTCCAGTTTCTCACTGACGGATAGTGTCAGAAGCCCGCCTTTTGAATGATCTAAATTGTATTGATTGAGGCTTGAAAAGTAATACCTACATTAAAAGAGACATTACGTTGACAGTACAAGTTTTTATGAAATAGCTTTTTAATATTATTAGATAAAATCGGTCAGCACCATTTTCCATATGACCCGATTAAATCTGATAATTCAGATCAGGTCCATTCGAGCAAAGAACGTTCTTTCTTATGGGGGTGTGGCAAATTCATTTAAAATGAACGTGTAATAGGCTCGAAACACGTTTCCCACCACTCACCATTCGCCGTGCCTCTAATCTATATATCTATACATATTATTATATTTATGAAAGTTCGTCACTTTCGAATTCGACAAAATTAATGGTGGTTCAGAATCATTTAAAGGGTGCACAGTTCTATTGAGGAGCCTGAAGTCACTGTGGTTTAATTTTCAGTTTTCCGTTAGTTTCGTTTAGATCTAATCTTGGGAAAGTCTGTCTTCTAAGACGCCATTGTAAACAAGTGAAGTATCCGTTCAATAGCCGTGCGCACTGTTTACACACCTTTGAAACGTTGGAGTGTAAAACCACGGAGGCGGAATATAGAATCGATCTATACATCATTATATCTGAACCTTCTAATTTTTTTCATCGGTCAGGATTTATTGTTCCATTCCAGTAGAGTGTGAATATAGTAGGCCAATGACTTTCAGTTGATGTTAATGCACCGATCATTCCTTTCCCCGAAAGGGGGCCCAGTTAGTTGAATATAATTGATGAAATAATTTCTCATGAAAAGAGTTCAAAAGTGCGTTG
>NW_004798304.1:186302-187942 GCF_000002075.1 Aplysia californica | reverse complement strand
TACGTGGGAGGGGGAAATGGAAGAGTTTAAAGGGGGGAGAGAAAGAAGCAACACAAATGAAAATACACACAATCAACACACTCAGAGAGAGAGAGGGGGGAGAGAGGGAGAGAGAGAGAGAGAGAGACAGAGAGAGACAGAGAGAGAGAGAGAGAGAGAGAGAGAGAGAGAGAGAAACACACACAAATCACACCTGCACATACAATTTACTTACTCACGTAGACATACAAACAAAGTAACATACAGTTCTCCTTTTAATTTTTAAAAAATAAGTGCAGGGGCAGAGTAGGTGATGTAGCGTTTACACCCTTCGCCGAAGCACGCAGAAGACCAGAGTTCGAGTACCGTGTGGTGAGAGCATTAAAATGTATTGAGTATCTCAGTCTTACTGCGGGAACATTGTATCACAGACAGCCAGGGTTTGCCCAGACATGCAGGGCCGAAGCCACTAGTCTCCTAATTGATCTAAAATGGGTCGAATGGGGATAAAAACATGCATAATTACAATCATTACAGTTGCAATTCATTATCATCAAACCAGATCTGCATCAGGCATCGGAGTTCGTGGTTATCGATTCAATACTTAGCTGGGATGATCCTCAGAAAAAGCAAAAAAGCACCACTATTCTGATCTGTTCTTGTCATGTTACAGATGTTTAGGCTCTCCAGGTAGGTTGCTGTGGGTCCCTGACTCCTTTATCGTCAATTTTGTCAACGAAAGCCAGATGTTTAAGGCTCTTGAATCTATTCAATTCCAATTTTTCAAATTCCAAATTCCACTTTCAATTCCAATTCCAATTCCAATTGCAATACCTATTGCCATTTCAATTCCAGTTCCAATTCCTACACAATTACAATTACAAATGAAAGGCAGAGGGGTGAAATCAAGTGCTCGTCAAAATAATGACATTGAAGAAATCAGTCCTGCATTTCGGTTTCCAAGGACTCCCAAGCTATGGAAGTCACTTAACTTTGGCGGCCATTTTCTCTCTTATTTTACCCTGGAACCAGGCGATATCCACCTCCTTGAATCACAAATATTTTGACTTTTACTCTAGATATACCGAAAACGAAATAAATAAACAGTCTTTACGATGATACCAATAACTCCATATACATCAAATTTGGCGAGCGCCTCGTTCCACCGCTTCAATACACAATAAATAACAGTTACAATAACAGTTACAGTTACATTCACAAATTTAAATTCCAATTCCAGTTCCAATTCAAACTCCAATTCCAATTCCAATTAATAGAAACGACAATGACATTTACATTCACATTTACAATTACAATTACAAATTAAAACTACAAATATTTACAATTACGATAAATATTTACAATGACAATAACAATAACGAAATACAATTACAAATACTTACTATTACAACAACAGTCACAAATACAATTATTACCAGTGTAGGTGACGAAGATGTGATCCTCGGGCCCGCTGTCGATGACCTTGGCATTTGCCCTTCCCGTTGACCGCTGCAGCTCCTCCTTCTCCCCTTTGAGGACGTGCAGGAAGTTCCGGGGCCCTACTTCCCAGTGGCGATAGTCGATCTCACAGCCTTTGTACACATCAGGGCCCCCGGGCCTGTTGATCAGAGTGCCTGGGAGAAACGGCGGTCGTAGAGTAG
>NW_004798304.1:183793-185152 GCF_000002075.1 Aplysia californica | reverse complement strand
GAGAGAGAGAGAGAGAGAGAGAGAGAGAGAGAGAGAGAAATTCTACCTTTGTACGGGTTCTGGTGATTGTAAGCTACGTCATCATACATCATCAGCACAATCTGCTCCTTCGGGATACCGTTACGGCGGAAGATCTGATAGGCATGACAAGCGTTGGCCTGGTGATGGGGAAAGATTATTTTAAAAACCCACAAAAAAAACTGGCCCTTATGCATTCTGTGCAGAACATAGAGGAAGAAGTCTGCCGCAATTATAATTTATTCTCTCTTACTATTCTGTTTCCAGAAACAGCTGAGTATAATATTATCATCAACCTCCAAAAGTATTGGAGTAGAAGAGCCATAACCTTGTTAAAAAAAGTCATAGCCTTCCATTAAATAACAATTGTTATTGGTGGAAATGATGAATTAAATTCACCCTTATGTGAGAGGTGTAACTCTCCTGAAATTGAAGACGAATTTCATTTTGTTTCTTATTGTCCCAATCTGACAGGTCAAAAGAAATTGTCAATTCCTCCCAGCCTGACTCGACCCAGTGACAGAAATATGCAATGTTTGACCCAGGATAAGAGAAGTGTGCACAACTTGTATTTTTCCATCAGGGAAACTTTATTTAACGAAATATTAAGGTTTACTACATGATGGGGTGTGGGCCAAAGACCTTAAACACTGAATAAACCTATTTACTAATTACGTCCATAGTGACCCAATTTAGGTAATTTACAGCCAACTGCATAACTTATAAGAGGCCTGGCTGTGAAACCCTTTCTTTCTTAATGCAGGTGTTTTACATCCCCATTGACACAGTTCAGATAATCTAGGAAGCGGCTTTCTTCGACCCTGCCTATCAGGATCAAAGGGTGTGCTGGGAGGGAAATAATGTCGTAACAGAATAACCGAAACTGTCGATAAAGATTCTCCCCACACTGGAATCGAGCTCAGGTCTTCTGCGTGCGACGGCGAAGCGCCAAATCGCTACACCACGCACACAGGTAACAGCTATTTTGAATAGACAAAGAAAATGTGTCGACTGACGACTGACTGTTAGTCACAACAACAAGAATCGGAAGGTGGAATGTGGAGGCTCTGAATAAAACTGGTAAAACATCACAGGTAGCCGCAGTGGAAAGATTTTTGCGATATCAATTTAGCTCGTAGTTAGACTCTGACCTTAGGAGATGGTATACAACTGGACAGAGATGGAGACTGTGGCTCAGGACAGAAATAGACGGACAGCTCTTGTTGGTGACAGGTCAAGGCACGAGGACAAAAAGGCTGCTGCTGCTACAGCAGCTAAAGATGATGATGATGATGATGATGATGATGATGATGATGATGATGATGATGATGATGATGATGG